>NC_039271.1:2947360-3062360 GCF_003368295.1 Carassius auratus | reverse complement strand
GACACACACGGTTGAATAAGACGTGGATATGACACCAGACATAAACACAGAGGGACAAATAAAACTAATATTGGAAGCAATCAGACACGTCTTACCAGTGAACGTGTATATTCGGGTGGCTGGGTCTCATCTTGTGCCAATACCTGCAAGTTAGCACATGTATGTAACTCCTGCAATAGAAATAAACATATAAACATTGCCTTTGCCCTTTACTGTAAAGCAGGTGGGAAAGAATGTTGTTATTGCCAGCAGTAAAAGAAACATTTTGTATTGGAGACTACTGAAAGTAGGATATGGTAACCAGGAGACAAATAGCACAAGCAAATAAGAAATTAATTGATGTATTATCCAAATAATGATTTTTTTATTAGTATGAAAAATAAAGAGAATCAACACAACAGTGCATAATAAATAATTACATACATAATAGACAGTATTTTATTGATTAAACCAAGGTTCCAGTAAAAATAAATAAATGAATAAAAAACAATAAAATAAAACTTTTATTTTCAAATAAAAATAAAAAGGTATTTATTGATACATGGTACAATAGAATTGTAAATACAAATCTATAAATAAATGAATGTGTGTGTATATAATTATATATATGTATTATTTAATTATTTATACTTAAATATATTTATATTATATTAATTATTTATTTATCTATAAGAATTTATTTTGAATTAATAAAAAAAAATTATATTGTTGAAAAACATGGTTTATTCATTTTATTTAGATTTAAATTGTCCTTGTCAACGTCTGTTTCAGTTCTTTAAAGAGCAAAAAAACTGTAATATATAGAAATTTGTAATACATAAAATATTATTGTTTCAATATTAGTAAATAATGTGTATGCAGTTCTACGATTTATTTCCATTTTTAAAAAGCAGCAAATCAAATACACCAATGCACAAATGAACACAAAATGAACAAATTTAGAGTTTTGTAACTGGTTACACTGATTAAAAAAAAGAGAATAAATAAAACAATGATACACACAAATAACATTTATATATATATTGCATGTTTATTAAAAGGTTTACCATTGCTTAAAATTGTATAGGGTGCTTGTTTAGCTTTTGGCAGAGCAAAAAATGTTGGGAATTCCTGCTCTGCAGTATAAAAAAGATTGACAGGTTTAAGTATGTTCTGAACCTCAAAGAATAAAGCCACAAGCAATTTCCCACAACTGTTGCAAACACAGTTAAACATGCTGCCAACCAAACACATGACTGCTTCCTTCACATAAATATCCTCTCTCCACCGCCACAAATGGGCTAAAAGTGGAACAATTAAACACTGCACCTAAAAAACCAGCAAAACCTCTCTTCATTTCCACAGTGGACATGAATTTATAAATAATTTCCAATTACTAGTTCCTCCATCTTACAGAAACTGCCTGAACTTCACAGAGTGAGATGTCAAAAGTCGGACAATTCCCAGTTTCCCTCTGCTTTTAGTAAGGATAAAACCAGGAGAAAGATGAAGAGAGCTGGTCACTGATGAGATGGGTCCTTTTGCACAGTTCGTGTTATGAATCACCAAGGACCAGGTTTCAGCTAAAAATCCTCTTTACTGTTCTACTGAAGGAAAATAGTGACCTAAACTTGCATGGCCTGAGGATGAGTAATTTTAACAACAAATTACATTTTTTTTGCTGAACTATCCTTTTAAGATCCACCATATTCTCGTCAACATATGATGACTGCAGGCCAAATTAAACTGCCTCCCAAATTCCTGTTCTGATGTGCAGTTACACAACAAGTCTGTTATCAAATACTTCGTTGCCTAGACATCACAACCTCACATTCACATCCGTCTTTGTATCTCTGAGGTTTCCCCTTTAAACTAAAAGCACCAAGCAACCACGTCTCGACTGAAGAGAAGAAAACAACCAGGGGATGCAGGAAAGCACATCCCGATATCCACACACACACATATAAAGAACGAACGAGCGTGAGGGTGAACAATGACGTCCGTTCTTTGGGGTCCTGCTCTTCGGTCGGTCAGGTGCACATCAGTGACCCGCTCAATCTTCCATAATCAAATGCAAATAATGTAAGTAATACGGAGCAGAACTGCTGGAGTAGGTTTCCACCGGCCTTTATTCAGACTCACGGATGTGGAGGTGGACAAACGACTGCGACTTAATGCAGATAAAACGAGGGTTAATTGAAAGCGGGATATGGTAACAAGGATACAAATAGCACAAGGAAATTAGAAAGTAATTGATTCATTGTCAGAAAAAATTATTTTATGTTAGAATGATCAATTTAGAGAATCGGCATGACAGTAATTAACAGAGACAAATCTCCTTTTTATAAAATATCCTTATGAGTGCTGCTGGTATAATCCACAGTAGCCTATTTGATGGATTTTATTGCATATTTCCATGTTATTACATTTATATATACAATATAATGTATATTATGTATACACACACACACACACACATATATATATATATATATATATATATATATATATATATATATATATATATATATATGCACACACACACACACACAATTCTGATTGGAATTCTGATTTTAAATTAATGATACATATCAAAGTTCTAATTTTATATACGAGTAAATGGCACAAATGGCACCTGTGCTTCCTGGGAATGAGCCATTATGATGGCCATCACGTAAAAGCACCGGAAGTCATCCTGTAATCTGGAGAATTAAGTTGGACTGATGCACTGACTCCGTGACAAATGCGTTAATGCGGTAAATACTAAAGTAATATTACCAGCCGATAAGATGGATTATAGACAAAACAGAGAACTAAAACCCGGGGATTTGAATTAACTAGCTTTCAGGGGCTTTGTTAGTCCCACACACGATATTGAAGGATATTATGTTAATAACACAACCCAATAATCCAGATAAAGCATAGAACTGCACACTTAGATGCACGGAATGGCAAATAGTACATAAAGGTAAAATGTCAGTGTTCAGAGTGGTACAGTACAGGCCGTTTTTTTTTTTTTATGTGTTTGTAGAACTATTGTACATGCCATGCTTATTACCAACTTCCTCAGAACTTGTACAATCCTAAAAGACGAAATTACGTTACACTACAATTTAAGTGTTGACAGCTGGAACAGACATGCCAACATATCTCTAATGCATTCTCACATGCACACACACGCATTTGGGAGAACTCTAAATCACATGCTGCAGCATTTTAATATGTGACATTGCCTGTAGGTTTAAGACCTGAGCCTTCATCTACATCAAGGGCTATGCGGTCTCCAGGAGGTCAAATGTGGGCCATGAAAATCTAATGAAGTCAGTGGGCAAGTTTTTTTGTGAAATAGATGAAAACTCCAAAAATTTAAGAATAATATTTGCATCTTTTTCGAAATATTGTTGTATTATTTGGTCTACGTATACATTCTGAAGAAAAGTGCATGTTCAAGAATGATATTAAATGAACCTGTAATTAATCTTGACATTTAATTTTGCAACATGCTCAAAGCTGTTTTGTTATGAGATCAGTTCATTAGATATTTCTATGTGTCATTTATAAACTGCATGAGTGCCAAATTAAACATTGTGATTATCATCCTGTGAGGTAGGTTGTCTTTATGCATGCATACGCTATATCAAATAAATATATATATATATATAGTATACATATGTATAATCTTCTATAAATGCATATTGATGCATTAAATTAAATATGTTTAATGCATATGAACACTGAAACTAATTTGCAAAAAAACTATTTTTGCTCAGAAATTGCTAGTAAATTTCACAAATAATTATAAAGAAATAATTATTTAATTATAATGCACGTGCTCAATTTCAGTTTACCATAACCAAAAATTGATGGCAAGAGAACATCTCAAAGCTCAAGATCAAATGTGAAAAGTAGTTGTTGCTGTTTTTTTTTTTTTCATACATTATAAAGGTTAAATAAGAGTCAGTAAAATGAAGCACTGGAATTACAGCAAATAGAATACGTCACACCGTGACAAAATGCCACACTGCTCTTACTGTTTGAGAAGCTGTTTAGACAGGACCATAAAACCTCAAAAGGACAGATCAGGTGTAACAAGTGTTTTTCCTCACATTCATCAGTCTTCATCAATGGGAAAGAATGCAGTGCATTTACAGCCTACAGCACATTCACTGCATCAGTCCAGTGTATTCAAATCACGTCAGAAGTTAAATAAGGTAAAGCTAATAAATATGTAAGGAGAAATTTAAAGGAGTAGTTCATCATAAGGTTAAAATTAATTAATGATGGATTTTTTTCTCACAAAATACCACTTTTTTGCATCACAAGATGTTAACTGATAGACTGGAGTCATGTGGATTACTTGAGGATTATTGTTATGTTTTTATCAGTTTGCAATTTATGGATCAAGGACTACACTCTGATCAATTTTTTTATTTTACGGTTCAACTGGAAAAAATGTCACCTACATCTTGGATGTCCTGAGTGTGAGTAAATTTGCAGAAAACTGTCATTTTTAAAATCTGAAATTTTTAATCTATTCCTTTTGAGTTATATAATATTTTTAATATAGTATGTTGGTGTTACTATGGTTATCATGGAACATTTTTGGCAACAACAAAATGAAAGCCGATACGTGACAGAACATGTTTATTAAAGGAATTATGAAACAAACACAAAAACATCATCATCAACACCTTTTTTACACTGTCAAAAACAGCTCTTTTCAGAGCAAGCCATTTTGTAGCATGTTCCTTTAAATGTTAATGAACTCTGCTGACCCCGCCCCCTCTTCAGAGCCACAGTTTACTTTAGCCACATTCATCGTGAAACTTGTTAATTAGCAAATTATTAGGAAAGGCGATATGCAAAGATTCATTAAAAAAAGCTAACTTTTTCTGTTGGTGAAGCTGGACCACCACGAATGATTTGCACGAAGAGAGACACATTTTAGTAGATCGGGGAGGCATTCCCTTCAGAAACAAATGCAGTCCACTGCATCATAAGTCAAATGGCAGAATTTTAAACATGATTGCATTTCAATAATATGAAGTAACCGATGCTAAAAAAAAGAACAGTACATGAAAAAAAAAAAATATTAGGTATTTTTTAATTAGCGTTATAAAACATTAACTGTTAAAGCGGCACCTCCAATTTTAAACGCAGGCTAGGCCCACTAAATACATGCACCAAACGATTAACTAGGAAATAACTTAACCATTAAATAAATAAACAAAGAGAACTTAAAAAAAATACGCTAGATATAATTTTCAATAAATATAAATAAATAAAACAAAATATAATGCTTTTTAAAAAACCTCACAGATTTCACATACACAATAGTTTGCAAAAAAGAAAATAAATAATACTATATATATCGTATCGTATACTACGTAGAGTCTAGTCGTAGGCTACTTAACAAACAAATGATTTTGATCACTGGGCCTTATTGCTTTGCTTACTACTATGAATATTTATGACTGACTGCGGTCCCAGACTTGTGCGTCTTTCTTCCAAGATCCGCCCATACACACTGAGTGCCCTCTCTGATGGCGAACTAGATGCAGGAATGCTCAAAATAAAACGTGTGAATTTTGAGAGCACAGGAAATCGCTCTTTCCCATTTTTTCAGTGACAAATGAGAATTGTTTCCAGATGCCTGATTTGCCGTGCTTTGCTTTCGTCAAGTAAACAGCAGCTTTAATTTTCTTCTCAACTTCTTGTGTTGAGTCCATTTCTACTACACACCACCGTTCCCCGCGGGTCTCCCGCGAAATGTTCTGAACGCCCACTCCCGCCAGCAGTAAAAGGTAAAACCGCCCGCTCCCGCGTGATTCGCGTTGGGTCGCGCGATAGCCCAAACCCAATGAAGCCCCCTACCATGAAAAAAAAAAAAAAATGACTCATTGGATAGAATGAATCTGTAGAAAAAAAAACGGTATGTCTTCACATTCATATTAGAAGTGTTGATTTGTGGGTTTAAAAATGTTTGCTGGTGTTGGCAGTGAGATACAAATATTCTGTAAAATTCAGCCTCACTGGCTGCCAAATGACATTCCTCAACCCTTGGGTGATGAAATCAACTTTCAGTTCAGGATCCAATATAAACATTTACCTCTGTGGTAAACGACTGGGAATGAAACGCAAGATCATCTTCGTGAAGTGCAACTTAAAACGGACAAATCTCCCTCTTCACTTTTGTTTTAGTTTTAAGGGGTCATGACATGAACTCGAGATTAAGAAAAATTGGATTTCTTGTTTATACTGTATTTATAGGCCTACTGTACTGTAATAAGAGCATTTAAAGAAATCAAGCAGCAAAAAAGGTTCATATTTCAAATAGCAAAGTAAATAGATTCAGCATCAAGCATTTTGCTTCTGATGCAAAAGCCAGACGTAATTTAAATATAAATGGAATAAATATAATTTCAAACAAATGATATATCTAAACAAAAATAAATAAATAAATAATAATTAAGCAGATGGAGCCACTGAAGAAACAGAATAATGGCCAAATGAATGTGTGTCATAGACAGGTTTATGTTTCATGGTTTTTTTTGTCAGTACTTGTGTAGTTGTTATCCTAAATTTCAAGCTAAAACAAGTTTAAATCAAACTCGCAGGTGTGATTTGGCAGTGGCTGCATCTCGCACAGTAGTTGTTGTGGTAGGCCCATTAAATGTCGTAATGGTTTTGCCAAAGCAAAATCCAATAACTGACAAGTTGAAGCTGAAAGACAGTTCCACACTATTTTGTGGAGTCTGCACCTGTCACAATCTATAACTATCTATAAGTTTCCAGACTTGGGTTTGTAGCCGAATGCAATGACACCCACATAGCAGCGCTGTTGTGAATGTGCTAAAGCATATGTGATTTCACTCTGATTGGATACTATTCTTCTTTTTAGCATGCATAGTTAGTATGCATACTTGACCAAATTGCATAAACCTGCTTAATTAGTCAGCTTATTATTATAGTCACCCCCAGTCTAATGTGGGCACATGCTGAGCCATCCAAACAACTGAGGGCAGAAAGACATGAAATTCAATCCTGATGCATGCCGAACCTGGCAACATTTATGGTGGCTTTTAATGACATTGTGATCACCACTATATCGTCCACACACTGAAAAATTGCGCTAGGACAAGAAAGCAAGACCGAGAGGCCTGCAGCGGGGTTTTTTGGTAATAGTCACCTTTTTGTTTTGTTTTGTTCTTGTGTCATTTCCCTTTAAATGCATACATTTAATAAGTTACAAGGGTGTTTTGGAAATTTTTTTTTCAACATTTCAAACATGCAATAAAGCAATGAAAATCACCAGAATCCTAAACACAGCTGAGATTATTGTCCTCATATTAATAGCTAAGAGCAAAATCAATTCACCCGAAATATTTCAAAAACAAAAACGCAAGGAGTAGGGAATGTGCAGAGCTTTCTGTGGAGTTCTGCCAGTGCAGATTACCTGCAGGCCTAATGCAAGTCATGTGAAGCCTACACACCCAAAAACAACTAATAAGAGTGCACAACTCAAAATACATAAATATTTACTACTCTACAAAGGCAAAACATGGTTACAACACAATTAGTTCCAAAAAGAGAGAGAGAAAAAGTAACACATTTACTATAAAGAACCTTTTGTGGAATGGAAAGTTTCAATGGTTCCATATAATGTGTGTATATATATAATTGTATACATTTTATATCTACATTTAATCATTTAGCAGATGCTTTTAACCAAAGTGATTTAAAAATTAGGACAATGGAATTTTAAAAGAATTATGTGAATATATACTTGAATTTGATTTGAATTGGTTGATTAATTTTCTGTCTAATTGGCTTGCAAATATTATATTACATACTGGCTCTATAGTGTACTGACTTTATTTTCAGACATGGCACTTGACAACAATACGACTCTATTGAAAGAGGCATTTGGAAAACCCCCTCTGCAGGCACGATGCCATTTCAGGTCCGTTTAACACAGCGAGCTAACATTCCCCAGCGGGCTTTGACCGGCGTGTTATCTGTCTCTTGTGTTGTAGCAGTATTGCTTAACAACTCTCATATGGTATTTGGCCCTTGTCTCAATGGGCAATCTAACCCTGCAGAGAGAGCACTCCGCTCCGCTCTAACAGCAGCCCAGCAGGTAAGATGAACCCCAGGCCTTGAGTTACGCTGCACTCCCTGGCTCGCTTTTCAGGTCAGTGGTCTGCACTGCAGGATTCGGCGCATAAGGAAGGCCCTGTCTGCAACCCCGCGATGGATTGGACCTTACGAGAACTCCCTGGTGTTTATGTGAACAACTCGGTCTGGTCCGTTTGAACACAAACACTTTGAAAGACAAAGCGAGAAGGAAGAGTTGACTGAAAGCAGCGTGGATGTTTAAGAGGCTTCAAGTAAAAAGAGAAGCTGTTTGAGACCCAGGGGAAGAGAAACAGCACTGCAAAGACTCAACACTTCCACAGGATACAAGACAGGGAGTGAGGAGGAAAGACCACCGGTGAACGCCTAAGTGTGAGAACAAATTAAATAAAAGTTGGGAACCAGGAACTGGAGGCTCTGTCCACCTCTATTTCCATAGCCAGGTTACATCACGACACTGTTTAAACTTCAATACACTCTTAAAAATGAAGGATCTTCACTCTTAAAAATAAAGATTCTTTATTGATAGTTTTCATGTGACGTCACACACTCATAGAAATGCCCACATGGAGGGAAAATGAAGCTTTGCTCCATTGACCACCAATTCTTTTTACACAGTTTGCATTAAGTAGAAATGTAGTAAAACACCGATATTAGAAGGTGAAATTCAGTTTATTTTGTACAGGCAGCATATAAACCTAGAATATAAACACAATGTGCAAAGTTTCACTTTAAATGGTTTCCCACAGAAAACCATTATTAGGAAAACAGCAGACTATTCCGATCTCATCTGCTTACCTATGCAAACTATGCATCATTCATTTAGTCATTACTGAATTTGATCTTTAAATATTAATGTTTTAAATATATCAAGAAACTTTAAGTGTTTTTACAACGATTTGTTACATTGTTTAATGATTAACATACTGCTTTTCAACTTTTAACATTACTGGATGTTCTTTTTGGCATATATGGATCCATAAAAAAACTTTAAAATGTACATTTATAGCTACTCATTTTAATGTTACATTCATTCCATTTCTCAAAGGTTCTTTATTTTGGAAAATGATTTTTTAAATGTCCTTCAAACAAAGAAAAATTATTCCGAACTGTTAACTTCATCACGGTAAAAACTCCTTTTCGGAACCTTTCTTTTTAAGGTTGTGTAATCCAAAAAGGTTCTTAAGATGTTTTTAAAATGTTCTAAACAATAAGAAAAAACTATGTTTCTGCAGATTTTCACCTGTTTTTATTTGCCGCTGTATTCATGCATTTGGGGTTGGTTTGGGGTGACAATTGCAGTTGGACAGAAACTCGATCTGACCTGCACCAACAACAGTGCACCCTCCTCCCCTGCTCTTTCTTTCAATCTCCCTGATACCTCTCTCCCACCTTCCCCTCTAGCCATGGCTTACTATGATGAGGGGCAGAGATCAACGCCCTGATGGCCTCAGAGCCAGGTGGGAGACACCCCATCTATCACAAGAAGACCACTTTTGTGATTCCCGAACTGAGCTGTAAAACACAGACTCACTGTGGTGCTGAATGCAGACTGGGACTAGAAGACGAAAGTGGACAAGGAAGGAACATGGAGAAAAGTTCCTGAAACATTAACTTCACACTTGTTGTTCATGTTTGTTCAACCTTAGCCCATATACTGTATGTCAGAAGAATCACTGCTCAGTGGCCTTATATATTATGAGTAAGTCAAGTTATGTAATGGCTTCATTCACAGGAATCCTGTAATGAATCCTCAACAAGCACAAAGTGCCCCGCACAAGGAAATAAAATCTTTTAATACATAAATCACTCTATACTTCTCAATAACTCATCCATGTTATTCCTAAAATCTATTTCCGAGTACTGTACATACAAAACGAAGGTAGTGCAAATAGACCATCACACTTGTAAAGTAAATGCAAGTATATAAATATTTAATTTGGCAACATGTTGGCACATAATTTATTGGTGATATAGAGAAACTCAATCAGCCCCTGTTTTGATACACTCGGTCACAGAGCTGTCTGCGTGGAGATTTACTCAAAAGGTTCCCATCATTAAACAATAAAAAGCCTTACAACAGGGAGCTCTTTTAACCAATCACAGGTGCCAACATTGTTCTTTCTCTATTGTGTCTCTTTCTGTGACACTGTTTGAAAGCCAGCAGTAGCTGTGTATGCTAAGGTTAGCAGAGTAAGGTGTGTCCTACATTGCTCTCAAACAAAACACACACACACAAACACACAAACACACATACACACCACCTGGTCTAACCTGAAAGATGCCAATTCACTCGATTGTAAAACATTTTGTACAACTTTAAAGCTGAGTCAGTCATATGCAGCATGTGAAGAATGGCTCTTGTGTAACTGGTGATGGTTAACAAGAGCTCTGGAGTCTCTGGATAGGTTGAATTGTCCTTAATGATAAGAAGCGTCTTCAAAAAGGTAATTGCATCACATCAGGGAATAACTTTAAATGGACAAAATCATAATTGGACTACGAAACCAAAGATGCATTGGAAGAAAAAAAGTATTTTTTTTTTTATAAAATGGTGATGACGCATGAAAAGCATGGTGCTTTGGTGTGCCCAAAACATAAAATATAAATTTACAGCAAACAAAATAAAAGACATATGAGAGACTGTATGAAATGCAAAGTAATTGCACCATTCACCAACATTGTTGAATCATACAAAGTGAAGTGTTCTTGAAAGACAAACAGGTTTAATTTCCTGTCCTTTTGATGGCATCATTGTTTCATCTTCCTCTTGGACTGGTTTAAAAGTAGATTACTTCATTTGTGAAATATCCCTAATATGTCCCCTTTCAGCAACTGATGAATTCATTTGATATTCACAAATCAGCTTCCTGACTGGGGGAATATTGAGGAATTGCTATAACTTCTTGATCACAACCACCACAGAACCTCATAAAGGAGGATTTGTCCTGATTGAGACGCGTGAAAACTCTTTATTTTAGCTAAAACATCTCTCTTAGACTTTCTCTTGAATTCTAATGTTCCAAAGCCTTTCAAAAAGAAGAGGAAGGAACACCAAAATTCTCCTGTTACCAGGAAGTTCACTCCAAGTATTAACAGGTAAGATGCACTTTCAGCTCTTGAGAGGCTTGCTAAAAAATTGGGCTTTACACAAGTGTTGTTTGGGGTTTGTTATTTCATTGTCACAAGGCATTGCAGCTCAAAACGTTTAGTCAAGGAAAGTTTGACATCCAAGTATTTCATTTTCTAGTTTAGACAATGAATATGGATCACTTAGTGACCGTGACAGTTCAGAGCAAGCAAAAGCAAGACTAAAATGACGAGATATGGGAGGGACGGTCACGTGGACAAGCTTTGTCTTACTTTCTTGTATTTACAGAGATTGTCCCAGTGTGTCTGTTGCTCTGCAATGATTAAAATGGTTTATTCTGTATACCTAAAGATATGTCATCTCTGCAATACTTGAAGACCTTAAGATGTCATCCTAAACAAACATATCCAACAAAGAGTCGACTGACATGAGAAAAGAGTGGATTACAGAGGATTAATGATTGTTTCCTGCATGTCAATCCTGCCCTGCCTATCTAAAATCACTTATGTACTTAATCTACTTTTATAATTTGCGTATACTATGACAATCTCAATCTATTTCAACAACTGAGTTGTTGACACCGAAAGCCTGTGAGCTCAAACTGTGCATTTATTTTGTAAAAATGTTCTTCAGTTGGCTACCATACCTATTATTAGGATCTTTTGAATAACTTTTTAAAGCAATTTGAGTAGATGAGAAAGTATGCCATTTCTTTCTCGTCATATGAGGTTCTTTTGTTACTTTTGCTAGACTCAAACCCATAATAATCTACAGTAACATGTTGTTTTGCTAAACATCTGTCAAAAAGATGTACATATGAGACATCTGATTAACTTCAGATGAAGGATTTTCATCACAGTTGATCACAAAAAGTCCATGGACATAAAAAAGTAGAACAGTACACTATTAAAAATATGGCTCCATGAAGACACTTCAACATCCGTGAAAACTTCTTGGATCTTTAAATAATTGAAATGCTCTTTACACCTATTTTTTTTTTTTTTTAAGACTTCTGAAAGGTTCTTTGGGGAAACCAAATTGGGTCTACTATGGCATAACTGCGAAAATCCTCCTTTGGGACCTTTATTTTTTAAGAATGCAGATCAAGTCAATATGAATATAATTTAGAGTAACTGAATTTACACGCGTTTAATGCTTAACTGGTCATTAGTTAATGTACCCTAAAATGCGTGTTAATATCATTAATAAATGAAAAGTTATTAGACGTACAAATAAATGCATGATTGACTAAGGAGAACACCATCACTTTGGACTAAGAACAGCAACTCTATATAAAAGCCATCTGTCCGTGATGGATGTGCACAGGAGAGTAGAAGATTATGCTTTTCGCGAGAGAGAGAGAGAGAGAGAGAGAGAGAGAGAGAGAGAGAGAGAGAGAGAGAGAGAGAGAGAGAGAGATCTGCGCGCTGCACTCGCCAGTAAGGCTCACTTTCATAACGCAGCGCACGCTTTCTGTCTGGAAACTTTCAAAAAGGATTCGTTATAAACTCATCACCTTCATGTCGGCACTGCTGAATATTTCCTCACCGATGCTATGGTTACCTTTATTACGGTAAGCATCTTTAGAAAGTTAGTTTGCTCGAACTGCTTCCATGGATCGTTCTGTGGGAATCTGGAGGGCTCCTGGCACGATTGCGCCTTTGCGCTGGTTCTCCAGGACAGTTTGTGTACGATTTACCATTGACAAAGTTCACACAGCGAAGATTTGCTCTTAAACAATGCGTTTCCTGGTAACAAGGTAATTTAGAATATTGCTCTAAATGATTAGCGCTAACGTGACTTTCTGCACAGTTGTGTATTTGGGAAGAATGTGAACTGCGCAGAGCCTCGGGCTGAAATGAAATCCAGTACGGGCAAATTCACTTCTTACCTTTCAAAGTGCTCTTCTTTTTATGCACAAAACAATAGATTGCCAAGACAACTCTTTTTCTATTCCAAGAGTCTTTTAATATATAAATAGGTGTCTGGATCTGTCTATAGTTTAACTTCATATCAGTCTAGATGTAGAAATATTGAGTAAGCTGCTCGACTTTAACTGATAAAACAACATGAAAACTTGAATGCAATACTTTAAAACATACTTAGATGTGGTCTAAACCTTTTCCTTCTGAGAGCTGGCTGAGATTGGCAGACAATCCCTAAAACAGATAATCCACGTAAATCTGTGCTGGAGATGCCAGTGCCCTCGAAGCTCTTCACGTTTTTCAATGGGTTCAAGTTATTGCTCTTCCTGTTCATGCACCCCCCCCCCGCCCCAATATTTGATAGCCCTATCTGCATGTATTTCTACTTTGGTTTCCCTGCTGTGTGTGTCGAAGGAAGTTTTGTGCAGACATGCTCCCGAAACAAGCATCTGTCAAATAAAGGATCTGACACCTGATGGGGAGGCTAAAGGGTTAATGCGAATAATTTAAATTTACAGGTGAACGTGTCAAAAGATATATGAGAACCCTTGGCACTATTTGAGGATTTTTTTTTATTTTTATCCTAGTCTGAAGTCATTATAGGGATAAAGAGATCACATAAAATCAGATTTCTTGCTATTTTGATGATTTATAAGGAAAAGTATTTATTTTAGTCTGACAGAAAAGTTAATTGGTATATGAATAAATACATAGCATTTTATTTAAAATAAGAATATGGAAATATAAAAAGCAAAGACTCCCTTAATGAAATGTTCTGAATTTGCTATTTTTATTTGTTGCAGAATACCATCTTTACTAGGCCTGGTGACATTGCACACTTTGGTGTTTTAGTCCACTAGCTAATGGAATAACCAGTTTACTTATGCATTTTTCTCAGTTATTGTAGCTTTGAAAACACTTCCAGGCTCAACAGTACTTTCAGTTCAACTAGTGGCTCTGAAAACTGTGGAGATAAATGTTTAGAGCCAGTTCCAGCGCATCCTTACTGCAGGGCAACTATCTGTCACTTTAAAATGGGAACAGCAAAAAATGTTGGCTGGCCATCAAGGGATCTCATCAACTTTATCACGGGTCACTCATACCCACAACCTATCTCACTCTCTTTTTTGGTCACTATGTGTAAACTGTGGGAAATTCACTATGGTGACCATATATGGATCGTCTCATTATAGAATACTTTATAAATGGCAAATCATGCAAAGAGAAATTTTTCATCTTGATAAATGTGTCCTAGCTGTTTTCATATTTTAAAGGACATGCTACACTAACAGTTTACAGTCTAAGCTGTCAGTAAACTGCACTGGAAGACCCATCATTGAAATGACAGATGGCAGCCAGGCCTAAATACATCAAATGAGCACTTCTTAGTAACTCTTCATTTTCTTAGTAACATTTCATTTTGCACACTATTGATTATTGGATAGAAAACAAAACCTACAGCTAGTGATAGTGCAACAATATATTGCATTATATATGCATATATGCATTATGCAATATATTGCATAATAATAGCATTTCCGTTCTTTTCTGTCATGTTTACCTTATCAGTGCATCATTGATATTGTGTGACACAGAACACGGAAGCATGGCATGCTGGGTATTCTGACACCTCCATTCTTGTGCTTTTACATGCACTTTTCTGGTTTGCTAATTGATTGGAACATCAAATGCTATACCAGAATTTGGTTGTGTATTTCCATATGTGCATATATATTTTATCTTGTTGTTGTAGTTTTACTAATAGTTAGAATCCCAAGCAGACCATTCATCTTTGTTCCAAAGAGAGATATTGCATCAACCCAGCTAACAAACATATCTTCTAGGAGCAATTTTTGATTAGTTAAATAAAAAATGAATAAAAAAAAGCTGTTAGCTAGAAATAAATGCTGTCTAAACAGTCACCATGTTAAAACATTATGAATATTGAAGTCAGGAGATCATTTGTGTGTGTGTTTGTTTTTAAATACCATGTCAGCTTCTTTGGCTATTTTCATGACAAAAACTATATTATTATTTTTGAAAACCTTTTTGTCTTATCTTAAGTGTGTCTGAATATACCCAGAAGGGTTTTTAACATTTGTATTGGAAGTGCCATGAGTTGATATGCATTAAACATAAAGCCACGCTGGATATTTCAACGCTGCTGAGTGGGAAGTTGCTACACCTTTTGTAGTTTGTATCCTTGACAAAGTGTTGCTGTCAACAGCCAAACAGCCATCTTTCACATTACATCAAAACAACCAACACAATCATGTTACAAACTCCAAGATGTGTTAACTACACTAACTGTTTGGCAGTGCCATGTCAAACAAAAAGCATGTTCTCTGAACATTATTGTTATATAGAACCATGCTTTAATGAAGTTGTGCTGCAATGGAAGGCCATTTGTTGGAAGAAAATTATGTAAATAACTATTTTCCTACTGTTAAATGCTGATTCTGAGGCCAAGATTGTAACTATTCGCTCTAAAAGTGCCAAAAACAGGAAGGCATTGGCCGCCACAATTTGACCTTAGAATTGTCATAGAATATACTATTCAGTGCACTGGGTGATAATCAGAGGTTTTAATGCTATGAAAGGCCATTTGTTTAAACAAAATATTGTATATACTGTATGTATCTAACTATATTGTAAAGAACTATTCTTTTTCTGCTAAATCCCAGCAAACAGGGAACATTCTAACAACTTTTACTAACATTTTTAAAAAGAATAAATAAAATTTTAAACAAAAAGTCATTAACGGAATGTTTATGGAGCATTCTTATACCTTTATTAATTTTTTTTAACATTAATATATTCTTAGAACAACATTCTCAGAGATGCCCTTATGAAGTTATTTATACTTGATGAACGTTCTCATAATGTTGAGAGAAAACGTTCTTTACTCTGTTTTGGATAATGTTTAAGGAAACCTTTAATTTCGACAAGAAAACTGGTTATTTTAACATTCGTAGAAACTAAAAAACAAATTGTTCAATTAATGTTTTACTTTGAGTTAGCAGAATGTTGTAAGTAACGTTTTAGGAACCTTTAAATAACATTCTAATTGTGACATGAAACATGAAATTGACATTTTAACGTTCTTAGAATATATTTATATTTAAAAAATCAAATTACATTATATTTATGGTGAAAATTAAGTTTGTAGAAAGTTTTGAGAAATGTTTTAGGAACCTTTAAATAGCGTTTTAATGAAAACATTTGGACATTTTAACGTTCTTCACATTAGAAACATTTGTTATAACCTAAATGTCTTAACAGGGCTTAAATCTTAAAGAATTTCGCCCTCCTCTTGGTGTCATAATGACATTTTCTTTTTACGTTTTGTCATATTAACTTACACTCGTCATAGAATACACCATTCAGTGCTTTGGCGGATAATCAGAATTTAGTAAAAACACATGCCGACTGAAAGAAGTGTGTTGAAGGGAGGTGTTGACCCAAGCTGCCAAACAGCTGCAATGCATCCCCTACACTGAACAACTCCATCATGAGGCACTGAACACATGACATGTTAAGCTAGCCTGTTTCACGAGAACGCTACATGGGAACTGGAGTTAACTAATGCTCATATGTATGTACTTTGAGCTATTTTGCACTCTTTTAGGGGAACATCTGGAGGCAATTGGACAGCATTAGGGATTAGACACTCTTCTCTGAAAATCCTGTGTGGATTTCTTCCGCTGGCATGCTGCCTCCTAAGCCATCCTGAGTCCATCAACTTGGGTTGCTCTTCTGAAACACACGAGAAATATATACGGTCATAGTGTCATGTCCTGTTAATAGATACCATAAGATAGCATGCCATTTTGCATGATGCTTTCAATGTGCCAATGCTTTGCTGACAGACAGTTGTGTGCATTGAGAGCAGCCACTTTTAAGTGGCTTTAACCTTTTTAAATATTGTATTCTCCAACTCATTGTACTATTTATATTTCTCTGGTGACATGCATGCACATGTTTTGATTTCATACAATAGCTAAACAGTTTATAGTGCGTCTGAATGGGAAACTCTTTGATTCACTTTCTTCTCAATGCTAAAACCCAACTCCATGTGACTGAAGTATACAAATTATATCTGTATCTGTTAGCTTGACTGATGGTCTTGCTATTCAGTAGTTGAACATATGGCACTCCTCTCAAGATTACAAACCCACTCTGACAGAAAATAACCCTAAGAATGGAGGACTGGTGGTAGATTTTCGATTTACTGTATCAGTGTTGTGGAAAGCTACTTTTATATTTAAATGTAATGCATTACAATATTGTGTAATGTGTTGTGTTGATTCATATTCTGAGTTTGCATTTCACTATTTTTGTTCATTTCTTGGAACTAAGTAAGACGATTTCTCTTAGTTTTTCAGTCTCGGTCAATAAATGGAAAACAGAGTAACTTGCATTACTTATTTGAAAACGTAACTCAGATATTTTGTTGTAAATGTAAAAGTAATCTGATTATGCATAACTGTAGTTACTTGTAATGTTATCCCGACACTGTGTATAATCATATATGTAATATATGTAAATATGTAAAAAAAAAAAAAAAAAAAAAACTGGCCATTGAGTGGATTAGTCACTGAATGCTAAAACAGTCCAGTTCATGTTGACCGTGCCACTCCAAAATCTGCTTTATCTAAGCGTGCCGGACTGAATGGTGTGTTAAATGGTGCATTGGTTACTGTGAAGGCTATTGTTAATCTCAAGCCAATCCTCCAGGAGTTAAAAGCTCAGGGAGTTGTAAGCCTCCTTGGCCATTCGTAGATGATATGCGCAGGTGGTGAAGAAGCCCCAATGTCGAGGCCACTAACACAGTGCTCAGAGATGAACACCTGTCATACATGAACATGCTATTCTCAAGGTTTGAACTTCAAAAGTAGTTTAAAACAAGAAGGAAATGTGACCCTGGATTTATACATCATCTCTGTTGATGTATGGTTTGTTAGGATCTGACAATATTTGGCTGAAATCACCTTTAAAGTTGTCGAAATGAAGTTCTTAGCCATGCATATTACTAATAATCAAAAATTAAGAAATTTACAAAATATTTTAATGAACATGATCTTTACTCAATATTCTAATGATTTTTGGCATAAAAGAAAAATCTATAATTTTGACCCATACAATGTTGCTAAAATTATACTTGAAATTATATTTGTGGTCAAAGTCACAAATATGCACGCAATTGATGTTTATTTGTTATATATCACAGCTATTTGGTGGAAAGGTTTGCTGTTGGGACAACAGGATTGCTGTACATCATCAAACTAACAAAACTCATTTATATCCAGATTTCTAGTGTCCTTTTGGTTAATTCAGAATGTAGGAAACCTCATGTGTTTATGAGGATTAATCCCAAGACAAGTGCAGAGCTGTGCATCGATTGACCTAAACCAGTTAAAGGAGATCAAGGACCAGATTTTGACACCTAATGCTCCCGTGTCCTGAAATAAGAGTTCACTGAGCGTGCTGTTTTATGCCGTTTTAAATATTATGTCATTACGAAGTATTGGCTAGAAATACTTTTCAATGAAAAGTGAAAAGGCTTCTAGCTGGTAAGGTTTGTGCATTGGTATCACAAGACTCAGGTTATATAAAAAGTAGTCCCTTTTTGCTGAGATCAGACTGATTGCAGAGGACAGTTTGTGTGAGAGTCACTTGTGTGTAAGTGAAAAGGAATTTCGTGATGTAGATTCTGAGGTAATTTACTTCCGAGGCGATGGACTTGTGAGCTCTTAAACAATGCTTGCTTGTGTTTGGGATGAAACACAAAGCATTTAGTCAAGGAAAGTGTTGGGTTGTTATCTATTGCCTTCACTGCATCCATTTCGGCTGAGGAGGAGCAGTGCAGGAGTGAAAAAGGACCCAGGGTGATTTAAAAACAATATCTTTCTGATCCACTCAAGATCAGTCCACTCCTAGAGCAATTTGTGAATCTGTCACATCTAGACATACATGTGATAGCCTTAAATATGATGCATTTGTTGTCTGTTGCATAATTTTTATCCCAAAATTCTTGTATAGGTGCCTCCAAAATACGTAATGCCTTAATAGTGCAAAGCAATTTAGTCTTAGCAAGAATGGAAAACAGATGAATGGTTGAGCTTATACTGGAGCTAATCAACATGATTTGTATTTCGAACTTCATACCATGTGAAAAGTATTATCTTGTCTACAACTTTTTGTAATTGTTTGAAATACCCCGACAGCTTTTCCCTTTTCCAACCTAGTTTTAATGGGTTAGGGTGTCAACAAATTTGGGCATTCCTAAGAAAGCAACCTCGGGTCCATTAACTGCCCTATCAGCTGACTAGACCAATTACAATCAAACACAAAACTTTAGTAGCTTAGGCTACATTCTGCTTTGAGCATGAAGTGCATTGAGGCCTCTCGATTATTTGATTTTTCTCCAATTGAATGGTGTTAAGGGATTTATTGAGGCGCACTGTGCGTTTGGGCACTTTATTGAGTTTGGCTTTTGCTTTGTTATTTCATCTGTTTAAAATGAACAAAGTTGTAACCCCGTTTTAATACCATTTATAACTTTGTAACAATATATATATATATATATATATATATATATATATATATATATATATATATATATATATATATATGGTCACACTTTATTTTAGGGTCAAATTCTCACTATTAACAAACCATTAACTATGACTTGCCTCAATTAACTCCCTATTTGCTGCTTATTAATAGTTTATAAGGTAGTTGTTAAGTATAGTATATATATATAATTTTATCAGAAAATTAAATGGCTTCTGTTCTTTATAAAACAGCCTTAAATATGTGAAATTCTATTTGATATTTTACATAATTGTCATAAAAATATAATTTCATATATATAGTCTTTACACAACAGTGTATATGCACCATAAAGTAGTCCAAAAGTCTTCTTAAGTAAATTACTATATGATGAATATTTGTTTCATTTTTTTTTATTTATTAAAATGAATTTGAAACCTATCTATCTGCACCAGCACAAATTTGTATTTTTTTTTAAACACATAGCTGTTCTTCACACATTGCTAGTGTATGAGTCCAGAATACTTGGAAGATAACGTACGATATATAAGTTGTTCTTCTGTGTTTATGTCTTTTTTGGAGCCATCATTGTACTCTGTAAACAGCTGTATCAAGGTTCTTCAAATTTCTCCGTTTTGTGTTTAACCGTAAAAAACTAACAAACAAAAAAACATATTTATGGTCCAATTTGTAGTAGTGAAACAATAAAGCCAAAGTTTTTGAATTAAAATGGTGAAGTGTAGCTTGCGTCAGTGTCTCAGGCTGATATGCAATCATGTGGGATGTTAGAAGTATCTCTCCTTACCAAATCTCTTTTTGGCATCTTCCTGGGGACAAACGTTTAAGCTGCTGCTCATCCTGAAAGAGACATGAATGCACATCTGTGCACTTGTGAGATGTGAACTTCCTGCATTTATGCAACATGACAGAGCAAGAAACTTAAAGACATGTGTCAGGGTCACGGGTCTTAGAGATTTTAAACGCGACTTTGAGAGGAAATCTTTCAGAAAGGCCTTCGGCATGGATCAAACCTTAAACTCTTGTTAGTTTAGTGAGGGATTGCATAAGCTGTGATTCCTAGAAGGTCTCCGACAATGTTTGCAGCGCATGAAGAAACACAACTAAGTATTTGAGAGCAGTTCAGAGGATGCAAAGGGTTATCTATTCAAACATGGTCAAAACAGATTCAAGTGCATGTGCTTCTATCTCATCATTTGTTGTGCAATAAATTACACTTAAAGAGAAGCAAGTGACTTGACCGAGTTACTCATTATAGGCAATTTTTTGCAGCTTAAAGTAGAAGAAACCTTTTAAAAGCTTAATGGACGTATACAAACATACCCAAACATTTGAACGCACTTAATAGGATGAAAAAGTTTATCTATTCAACCCTAGTCTCAATTTCTACCCATGTTTCACCTGAATGAGTTATTGACTCTCATTCCAGTATCTTACACTTTTGTACACTTTCCCTTGAAAGCTATGCATTTGATGGGGTATGAGACACAAATAGTGTCGACAAAGACAAAGCATTTCAAATTGCTGTTTGCTGTTCTCAATTAAAGTGCACATGGGAATGTTGCACAATTTGAAGTAGTTCACTGCAAATGCATATAAACATTACAATAAATTTGTAATCAATAAGCATACATTCTCACAGGCTTTCTGGGATAGTCACGTAACTCTTGCTTCGAAATAAACAGCAAATTTTGGTTTCAGCAACCAATTTTTATAAATTTTTTTGTAACTCTCTGGTGCTGCTCACGTGGTGGTCAAAAATGACAGAACTATATATTTTTTATTCAAATGATATATTTGATTTATATTTTAGCTTGATAATATTTTATATATATATATTTTATTTTAAAATGCAAAAATACTCTTTTTTTTAATAATATAACATTTTACTGTAAAAAAAAAAAAAAAAAAAAAAATATGCTTCATATTAATTTCCAATGCAATCTTGAGTGTGTGTATGTGTGTGTGTGTTAAAATAATGTATATTTCATTTTGAACAAACACTCATAAGAAGCAGATGTACTGCCTGAGAATATAGTGCAAATGTGGTCCCTTGGTGTCTTGCTAAATGTCCAGCAAATGTAAATCCGATTTGGTTTATCAAATTTAGCTTATTAGCACACCTTGGAATTAAGCTAATTCCCTTGCTAAATTCTTTACAGATTATGTATCATTATTCAGTCACAACTTCAGTAATGTGGCTGTTGTGAACTCAGCGACTGCACAGGCAAAGAAATGCATCTGTAAAGGCAATAAAACTGAGCCCTTTACTATGCAAGTGCCTGAAAGATGACTTTTTTGTTGTGCCACCCCTCTTTAGAAACACAGATGTGTAATTGCAGGCATTACCCCAGCTAAAAAGCGAAATTAGGGATGCTTATTGACTGTAATGAGGACAAATTGATTAACAGACATCAAGATTTCTGCAAAATTCAAACAACAAAGGTCAGTGTTGAAGGAATGTGCAAACATTGGCTGTAAACTTGTGACATCAATGAGGAATTAGATAATATTCTGTAAAATCTAGGTGTACTACTCTGAACTCGGTGTAAAATGATGAAAGATTAAAAAGTCCTACAAAACAAAAGGTCTTTTGTATTTGTCACTAAAGTCTAATTTAAAACCAATCGTTTATGTAACAAACCAGGCATCCCATGACATTATCACCCACCATGCCAAGACCTCCCAAACCCTGCGGTTCTCCGAAGGCAAGACATGTAGTTCTGAAATAGAAGCACCCAGGGCAGCGTAAAGATTAGGAAGCACGCTTGATATTTATTTTCATCAGACGCTAATGCCCAATGGACCTTTGATATAGCAGCTGTAACCCTTGCCTGTCTGCAACACGTCTGTCTTTCTGTATCAGTGCTATCATTATAGACTTCAGTTCCTGTACTTTGCACTGGAGTCTATAGTTTAGTGTCACTTATGATTTAACTGCACTGGGTTTGATGCTGAGATGTTTTGCAGTGACTCACATTGTCTTGATTGAAAGCGATCTCAAAACATTAGACATATGGAGACATATTAAAACATATGGAGATATAGATCTAAAAGAGAACCTGAAAGCAACAAGTCAGTGTCTGTTTATTCAGGTAGAACTGAGGAGGAATTTGTACGTTTACTAGTGCCTGGTTATATGCAAGTTATGAAAAAGAATTGGTCATACCAGGAAAGTGATGCATCTGATAAATGCCGAGTCGGGCCTACTGCTGTGTACTGTTGAAAAGAACATTTAAAGGCTGTTAACTGCAATTTTAAGTATTAAAATAACCCCACAAGCTTAGGATAGACCACAAGTCTTACCTTATTTAGCATGAGAATCTGCACTAAATACCACAAACAGTTCACAAAGGACAGACCTTCTTACTTGAAGCAATATGAAAAAAGGCAGTATTATGTTTAAAGAATAGTGTAGTGCACCCACAACTGAAAAAAATGTCTTCTTCTGAAAAAAAAGGACAAATGGTAACACTTTGCAAACTTTGCTCAAAACTTTAACCCATAAAAACAAATTTTATGGGTAACATAGCTCTTTAAGATAACCTATAATTGATACCTTAAAGAGATATGTAACCCATAGATTTAAAAAAATTTTTTTTGGTATAAACATTAAATATTGTGGTCCCACTTTATATTAAGTGTTTTTTTTTTTTTTATTAATAATTTGGTACAATGCACTTATTGTGTGCATACATGTTTTTACATTGTACTTATATTTAAAAAAATACCTGCATGTCATTACATCTGTAATTACATTTATAAATACACTGTTGACCCATACCACCAAACCTGTCCCTATCCTACCCATATCCCATCTCAATAGCAACAAAAGTGCTTTGGAATACAATATGAACACAATAAGTACATTGTACTTATTTTTTGATGTAAGTAGCAGTTAAGGCCACTTAATATAACGTGGGACCAGTATTGTTTTTGACTTGAATAAACCACTTAATTTAGATTTTATCATTTTAGGTGACCTTTTTTTTTTCAATGCATTTAGCATTAACTAACAAGAAGCAATAGAAATAGATGCTGAAGTTGAATCTTAACTAGTTAAGATTAATAATTTATTTATTGTTAGCATAGTTAACTAATGAATTGATTTATAACTAACTGTTACCAGAGAAATGGATAAATGTTCAGGTACTTTTTCTCCCCCAGGAATTTGTAATTAAATCCTTCAAAAAGACGTAAAAGAACTGTAAAATATAATATAAGTCTAAAAAAAATTGTACTTGTATGTCATATTTTTTAAGTGTCAGGAACAAATCTAAATGTAAGTGGTTCTTGAAAAGCTGTTTTCCCTATTTATTATAATTGCAAGGAAAAATATAAGTAGAGAAATAAAAGTTATATGAGTGTATAGGTCTTTTTTCCATGTTTAGTTGAGCTTGAATCCATTTTATAACCTTTAATCTTTTATTCCACTGCGATATGGTGCACACTAATGACCCTCCACTGTTTCATGCTATTGAACTCATTCATGAAACAGAGTGTACACCTTTCCAAGTGGATTTGCCAGGCGCTCAAATAAATATGCCAAAAGGGAGGCTTCCAAACATGGTATGCATGTCAATGCAGGCCATCTTTTATCACACACTGTGTGCCCAGACGCCATGCAGATGTGCTGGAGAAGTGCCACTGCGTTTTGAAGTACAACAATGAGCTTCATGAGAATTCAGTGCTGTTGCATGGCCAACAATAATGAAAGTTTGCTACCATGCTTATAAAACTGTATTCTGTTTCTCCACAGATCTTACAGGTGAATCTAGTGATGTCCATCTTGCTGTACGTGATGTTCCTCGCGTACCTCTATGGTATCTCAGTTTCTACGATGGACAAGAAGCGCCCCACGCAGGACCCCATCAACACGCTGATCATAAAGCTCCTGCAGGCCGACATCAGCCGCAGTCGTCAGAAGCAGGACGACGCTGTTTCTTACTCCACCATAAAAACACCTGCAGTGGCTGACTACAGGGAGAAAGTCAGCGACCAGCCTGTAACAGACATCTCGATTGAGCTTCTGCGTCAGCACAAACATTACAACTCGCCTCGCGTGCTCCTCAGCGACCGGCCTCCGCTGCAGCCGCCACCGCTCTACCTCATGGACGACTTTGTCAGCAACCAGGATGGCAGCGGCACCAACAAGACGCGGCAGAAACGCAACACTGAGCACAAGAGCTACAGAGCGGAGTATTCTGTGTGCGAAAACATCAGCCTGTGGGTGAACAGGACCACGGCTGTGGATGATCACGGACAAGTGGTGACGATTTTGAGGTCCTTCAATGCGGGACGCAGAATTATCCAGCAGTACTTTTATGAGACAAGATGTGACACAAGCAAGTCCCAAAAGGGCAGCTGTCAAGGTATTGACAAGAAGCACTGGAACTCGCAGTGTAAAACCTCGCAGTCTTATGTGCGTGCTCTCACGCAGTATAAATCATCTGTGGGATGGCGCTGGATACGAATAGACACCTCGTGCCTCTGCGCGATCTCACGCAAACACCGTAGGACATGAAAAACACTGCAGCGACTTCTCTGCTATCTCACTTATGTTCCCTGGGGGGGCTGTAAATATATAAATATAAATTATTATTTAAGTTATATGGAATGCATATAGTTTATACATGTCTATGTATAATGTATAAATATACTTGTTATTTGTTGTTATTGTTATATATCTTTAAAAAAAAAAAACGTACAGTAACTTGCAATGCCGCTAAGCTGCAGGAGTATTGCATGCTGAATCGTGCCTTGCTCAAATATCAGAGTTAGAGGACATGTCACTCCGCTAGACCTGGACCTTGGGAACAGTTGCAATGGAAAACACATATCACTCAATATCAAATTAACTTCAGTATTGTTCATGAAAACTAGTTTTTCTACTGAAACAGGTTGCTAGTAAATCCTCTTTGGGAATGAGAAAACGAATCACCGTTGTTGTTGTATATTGAATGGGAATGTGTAAACATACAGTGTATGAAACCTGCATGAAATACCTAAGAAATACATATTTTTCTAAACACTCCTATTAGTGTTTTATAGGTGCAGAGAGTCAATCCTAGCAGAACACAAGAAATTGCTTTTAGCGCATTGCAACATAGCCGCAATAAAGTGGGAACGAAAGCAGCCAAGTGTTAACTTTTAAGGGACCAATGATAAAAAAAAAATTCTCACCGTAGCTTTGTAACCCTGAGGAAGCTCCTCAACAAATAACTAACCACACACTTCTCTGGCATCCCTCCCAGCCCTCCAGAAACCACCAGAAATAAGCTTACTGCACTTTTAACCTCTTTTCGATCACCTGCCACGATCAGTAGCAACTTCACCACCTTAAAGAGCGTAGCCAGCACACGCAATAGCAGCATGTAAACAAAGGGCCGTTGCTAATAACACTGTAGTCTTACCCAGAGGTAAAGCTGCCTTAAGACCATGTACAAACATGCAGAGCTGGGATTTGATCACATAATCTCCCCCTTAAGAGGGTTTCGCTCTTGTCAGACTCATCTTAGGAGATGAGCATTTTACCGGTGCGCTGTGGCTAAAAAAAGGCCTGCCGTGTTTTCCCCCTGTACATTTATGTAAAGAGACTTGCTCTATTGCTAGTCAGGAGACAGTAAAGGTAAAGAGATTTCAGTAAGATTTGCGATACACGATCACTTTACAAAACATGGCATTCTCTTCAACAAATCAATGTTTTGTAATTTACAATAAATATGTTATACCCAAGACGACATGTTTGTCAGCAAAGCATATAAGAAGCAGATGGACAGCTCATTTGAAGAGCATTAGCTTGGCTGTTCTTCAGGCTCATCTTTGTGCCACATGTCCCAGGTCAACTCTGATTTGTCCAAATGTCCAGAATGAACATCATGCAGAAACCAGAATTTACCACCTACATATAATACTTACTTCTGTACCAGCATATAAAACTAGCAGGATGAGCTGGAATGTGGTCCAAACCTATTACTACATGAAGTAATGTGCCAAGACTTCGTCCTCCAAGGTCTGAACATAAAAATTTATTAGCATTAAATTGTCTATTATAATGTGGCTATAAAAAGATCAGTATAAAAAAATTGTTTTAGTGCTTTTTAATGCTTCACGGGTTGTTGGAGAAAGGCACTTTAAACAAGCAAAAGGTTTCGATTTTTTTGTGGCGGACGGCTCTCTTCGAGTGCTTGAATTGGATGCGAGGTTTTGAAACTCAGATTCGAAACAGAACTGCAGACCACCGAGGATACAACACACCTTTCTCAATCTCGGATTGCGTCCTGCTTCGGTAAAAACAGGATAAAAGCTGAACACAGGAACTCTGTTTTCCAGGGATGCTGTTGGGAATTGGCCCACACAGTTGTCTAAATCCATTGCCTTTCCTGTAACACACATTATTGCACTGGACCATGAGGATCCCTAAATGATTTTGACTTCTTGGATGACACTCACTGAAACATTCCCATGTATTTTATGCTGTCTTGAAAATCCCTGCTGGTGTCAAGCATACTGTGTAGGATTCTTGCTGCTTTAAACCACTACAACCAACCTTATAATGAATCAATGGCCACCGCTGACACCCAAGGACAAGGACTCTTATGCTGAAATAAAGCTGTGCCAAAACACACCAAACTCTATTTAAGGAATACATGCTTCCTAACAATATTCAGACATGAAAATTATCCCCGGAGTGTCAAAACAAATTTGAATATCGCAAGACAAATCCCTATTTCAGTAAAGAAGAAAGACTCATTTGCTTGATGGTCGTTGCTTAGCGAAGTAGTTTCTTTTGGCTGTACCCTCTTTTGGCATTACACATTGTTTTTTGTTTTGTTTTTTTGAAAGAAAGGTTTTTCCCATAATGACAGTGTTTCTTAAAAATGTCTTTCTCATGCTGATACTTGAAGGAGCGCTGTTTATCTGGCTTACAACATTGTCCTCTTTTCACTGCAAGGGCAGTCTGTGTGAGATTCGTCTAAATAAAGTTTTTTTTAATCTTCCTGCTGATTACATCCTTTTGGGAATCTATGTGAATACGGTTATCTAGGGTTTTAATATTGCGCTTTATATGTTAAACATTTCAGTAAACCCCGGATTACCAGAAAGGAACCCAGGAACCTTTCCCAGCCCCGAATCATGGGATGATCTGTGTGTGTGTGTTTCTAATCAAACAAAACAGAACCCGAGGAACCATGAGAAGAAGGCACAGAGGACTAAACAACCTTCAGTGACCTATAAATACATTCGTTTGCCAGAGCCCACAGGAAGAAAATAGCTCTGGGCTATGGTTAATTAGCATATAATCCTCTTGCGGTGTGTTCTTAAGAGTAAAGCTTGAGACGGAGTAATCTTGGAAAAATCACTGCTGAAAAAGAGTTAAATGAGGTGAAAGGTCAAGCAAAAAAGGCTAACAAATGCTTGAGTTTGTTTACAAGTCAATATTGTGACAGTAATTGGGATTATAAGATATAGTGACCTTATTTGACCATTTGGACAAAGAATGCCATTGCACTGAATAGCAAAGCAAGGGCCATTTGAGCTCAAATGATACAGGAGACTGACTTTTCTGAGACACTTTTGCAATGGCTTTTAATCAACTGCTGTTCTGATGGTTTTTAGCGGATGTTTGTTTCACTCAAGTGTACTGTAGTTCATTCGTGTTAATTATGAATATTGCTAAATCAGGTCATGTCAATTTGTTTTAGTCCTTTTTAAAACTTTATCTACTTATTTATCGTTTAAAATATAACAAACTATATTTTGTGAAGAGTGAGCTTGTGCCTTTAAATGCTATTTTGCTTCAGTATGTTCACATGCAATGACGTTTATTTTTTAAGTGTGACTTAAAGGCATAGTTCACAGAAAAATCATAAGCTCTGTTATTATTTACTCCCCCTTTTGTCGTTCAACACCTGTACAATTCACTTTGTATGAATGATTTCTTTGGCTTGCTCAGTTGGGGTTTAAAAGACAATTAATATTTAGTATTATTATTGAATTAATTGCACTGACATTATCAGATGTATTTAAACTAAACTGAGCTCAATAATGATCTAAGAGCTAATAATGTACTAAGCTAAAACAATATCTTCTGTAGAGCTGCTTTATATGACGGATGAATTGTATAACTTTAAAACTTTGATTATATGCTATTGTCCTGTCTATTAATGTGAAGCTGCTTTAAAACAATCTGTATTGTATACATTGAACTTGACTGTGTTCGGCACTGTTTATGTCCATACAGTAAGTCAATGGAGTCCAAAACAACAATGCAAAGTGTCCAAATACTTTTTAAAAGAGAGTATAAATAAATAAATCCATTGTAAATAACATGTTTCGGGTTTTAAAAGCTCAAAGTGATGTAAAAGTGATGGTTTCAACCCTTGACATTCACACTTAAAACCAAAACCCCTCTGAAGGCTATGGGGGTTAAAACTAGTAAAACAATCCAAATACCTTTCCTCTGGCAAAAAATGCAACCTATACACCTCTCCACATCAGATATCTTCATCATATACATTTCTAGATCGGTTTGTTGCTCACGTCTCTGGTTTCTGCTAAAGTGCCTGTCTGTGGTGTCATACCACCCACTTTATGTCAAACACATCTCCATCAAACACAGCTTTCGAACCCTAAATGCATTCCAGAAGATCCAATGACATCACCAAAAACAACTCTGACTCCTGTGTTTATCTGCAGGCTGATTGCACTGTCCATTTACACTGACCTGTGATCAGTCTTATGGTTACTACTTATTGGTAAAAGACAGAAAAGCTGGTTGACAATCAGTGTGAAAAGAAGGAAACATATTGACAATTAAATTAATCAAAAGCGAAGGGACAGTGGGTTTTATTAGCACCAGTGTGATGGTTTTAGCAGCCCTGTGCATAAATAACTATGATGTCTTTTATTATTGTCATAGTATGTTACCATTTGTATGATGTTTACCAGCAAACGAAAGGAGAGCTCAAAGAATCTGGAAGCTTTTCAGTCCAGGTAAGATCAGAGATATTCTCGTCCAACTGAATTATGCAATATATTAAAGCAGGGGACAGAAGCACATAAACTAGCATTCCAGCTTATGTTTGTGCAGTAATTGTGTTTAAGAAGCCTTGAAAACGGGCGGATGGTTGTAACAAACCTTTTTTGGAGTGCACATGATACAAAATTAACTTTAACTCAATAGAATCATTTTTTTTTAAGATGGCTCATGCAAAGAGGTCCCATGTCTTAGGTTTTATGTTTCTATTGCAGCTTTTTCATGCATGAGGCTATGATTGACAGACATGACAGATTTCAAATCTTTGACAAAACTGCTAAATTTAACTGCAAATTATCTTACTAACCACTCAGTGCATGCGAGAACTCTGCAAAGAAGAAGAGTACACTATCTTAAACAGTCTTGAGAAGCAGGATGAGATTGTGGAGGAGAGCACATGTGTGGAGAGAGAATGTCAGGAGAAGCAAGAAGAAAGGGTAGAGTTGTTAACTACTTTCCATCTCATAAACCTACAAGTCTATGTTTATTAATGCATACCAACTTTCATTGCACATCCCTGCTGGTTTCTCTGTTCCACTAGATCCACCGTTGACAGGAACAGGAGCAGTTGGAGCCAGAAAAGCAACAGTGGATAGAGGAGCAACAGAAGATATGTTGACTAACATCAAGAAGTCACTGCAGGGTTATCACTGCTGTCTGCAGTGATAACACTAATTATATCTGTCTCCCCCACACAGAGCCGGAGTCTGTCCAGGGACGACAGACCTGCCTCATCAGACTTACATTGTCAGGCCAATTGTGCTTGATTGCATTATGTCTTGTTCCTAACTTTGGCGCACATGCAGTGACCTCTGTATTGCATGTTACGCAGGTAAACATACTAATGCAATCATCTCTGCTTAAATATATTTTTAAAAACAGGACTTTTGGGAGTCTGGTCCACTGGACCAATAACCATCTGATTGACATGTCACAGAGTATGCATGTTTTTATGTAGTATTTAGGAGTGTGGTAAATAGATCATTCAATAAAAATACACAGTATGTGTGCAAAACATCTTGGCACCAGACTCTAGGAACATCTGTAAAGAAAACACTGGGAAAATCTGTGGAACATGTCCAATTCGCATCCATCCAAAACTAATACTGATTATTTCGGGTGGAAACACAAAGGGGAATATATACAGCTCCGCCTGTCAACATCTACTTTTCATGTTACTAAGTGACTCACGATCTCACAAAAACCGTGTTCAAAGTCAATACTTGAAAGGATGTACTGCAAATATTGCATATGATTAGATTAGAATAGATTAAATTAGATTCAACTTTAATGTCAACACACATAGTACAAGTAGATAATGAAATGATGTAGGTACCTGTAAATGAACTCTAATGCTAAACATATAAATGTAATAAATAAATAAAAACTAAAGCCACAAAACTCGCAAGCTTTGGAAAATAATGAAATCGTATTCCTTCAAAACTGTTTCTAATATTAACCTACCCTTTATTCAACTATGTTCAACTATTATCGTGTAAAACTGTATGCTAACTGTAAAATCATCCTTGGCCTTGACGATAGTGGACCTGACAGAACTAAGACTTTGCATGCAAGATGTGATGGTTGAAAGCACATGCTACTGTTTAAGTGTTAGTAGGACGCTCAGGGAGTGTATTTGTGTAAGTTGATGAACCCCCAGCTACGCATGGTCTGCTCCCAGTAGAGTGTAAGTCTAATGGCCAAGTTTGAGATCACTGAAGGACAGCGGAGTTGTTGTTGTCCACTTGGCTGTTATCATAAATTCAGCAGCTTGAGGAAATCCTGCAACGCCTAGTTCAGCGCTCGTTTAAGGAGAAACCCCAATGGGATGAAGTTCCAAAAAGCCTAATTGCTCTTCCTTTCTTAGTCAAGACGCTCTAATAGCCTTGAGCTCTGCGTTTTTAATTCCTAAAGGCTACAAATGGACAGTCCACCACTCTCACTTCCTTCCTCTCCAGCTGCTCGGAGTCTCCCGGGGAGTTTCCAGGTTTGCAGTGTGTCCGTCCTCTGATTAATGTACAGGAGGGTCAGGGAGAAGTGCTTATTCTAGTTTCCCATGTGCATACTATTTGATCCTGTTATCATTCATAACCTACTGTACATCCCCCGAACCACAGATCCCATCAGATAACCCCATCCTCTGCGTGTTTGTGAGTGTATGTTACTGGGAGAGAACAGTCTGTGACTGTTTCAATCCTCTGAGGGAAGAGGTGTTACAGTCTGTTTTTTCTCTTATTAGTATGAACAGAAGGCAGTGCGTTTCAACGTCTTCCATATGTTGAGTACTGCTACGTATATAGTTTACTGCCAGGGCTATAGCTGCGATTATCACTTTATAGACAGGAAGTAGCACCCACAGAATATCTGGTGGAGCATGCATAGGTCAGAGGTCAAGCCCAGCCTCATTCTTTCAGCCCTACATCAGCGTCTGCCTCACCACATCAGCCTTCAGACACACAGGCTTATTTCTTAGCAATAAGGAGTGTCAAATAACATTATATGATTTGGAAATAAATAGCTTCGTTATTTCTGCTGAATATTAAACCAAGTTTATAATTTGAGATCTGTTGTGCATTTTTTTATGCAAAAAATAAAAATAAAAAACTAGGCCTAGAATTACTTAATTTGATGATGCTAACCCCCCTTTGAACTCATATTTTGAACCCTGAGTTCAAAAATATCAGTAACAATTTTCGAAAAAAGTTTTTCCACATAATAACGATGAAGATTTACATTTCACACACAAACACACACACACACACACACACAATGCATTTAATTTCAAAGAAAGCAAAATAAGCTTTTTTGAAAAATCTGTAATTTTCTGTCGCTTTTGAGATGTTGTACAAAAACATCTGGGTAATGATTGGATTTTTTTTTTCTGTCACTGGCCATAATTCTAAACTTGAAATCATTAGACATAAAACTGTCTTCAGAATCATTCTCACATGTACAAATCAGCTGAGAATTTAACAAATATTTGTAATCTGTCTCAGAGAAAAATACATATCATGTCTTTGTGGCAGTTTTCCTGTGATTAAGCGATAGTACAAGACTTCTTCACCTTACAAATGGTTGACGATAAGCTAAAATGCTACAAAAACTATTTTAAAATTTGCACCCTAAAATTAGAAGTATTGAATTTCATTCAGCAAATATGATGCAGGGCAGTGTATTATATAGTCCATAAGTCACTATAGTTCTTAAGAATCATTAAGAAACCATCATGATATTGAAATTATAAACATGTTCATATTAACATATAACTAAATTAACATATTTATGACTGATTAGTAATTAGCAACATGGGACACCCCAATTAAGGTTGAGATGTTAACCAATCATAACAAAGGTTGATTGAATATTATCTTAACAGAGCAGTAGAACTAACAGACAGTTTATTTCTAAGGGACAAAGAGGATGGAAAATGGTTACGTAAGGCTAAAATTTGTACAGGAATCCTTGACTAACGTTATAAGTGGACAGCAGGGTATAAAAAGAAAATGCTACATAAATACAGCTCCTTTAATGCTGTTTCCAAAATCAATGGTTTCATAACAACTGCCTAATGTTATTACAGAGCTGTATGTTCCCCTTTCTCCTTTCAACTTAATTTGTATTAATTCTTCCCACCATTAAAATCTTGTTCACAGTTATCAAGAAGATTTTGATTAGTAAGCAATGGTGAGGACATGTTGTGTGTTTGTATTTGTGTCTGTGAAAGGAGAAAGATGAACAGTGGAAAAGCCATGTGGCCCAACGCTAGGCCATCCGTGCAAAACTAGACAGACTACGGGTATTTAGGTTGAGGTTTGACTGGACACACGTGCCGATACACCAACACACATATATAGAAGCCTTACTAATGTTCCCAGGAACAGATGTGAGGCCCAAAAGCAGTATGACTGAATGTGGCCAGATGTTAAATATAGTGAATGCAAAGTATGCTAACCAATACCATACCTGCCTGACTCACAGCAATTGACAAGGACAGATTACATCTACAGACACCAACAAAAATGCACATGAAAGTTTCATAACATACTATTAAAATTCCAAGTTTAAATACAAAACATTTTTGCAACACACTGACTTGAGGAGAAAATGGGAAGCTGACATACCGCAGGACAAACCATCAGGTTTAGGAAGTTCACTCACAGAATATCTTCAGTTACAATCACAGACATTAATGCATCTCTGTTTTCATTTCCAGGACTTTCAGAAAACAGTTGTGCTTCAGGATTTGGGTCTCAATCCAGGTTCTGCCAATGAATCCGTCCAGCACCTTCTGATAAGACTGTAACTGTGTTTACTAGTAAATAATTAAACTATTAAACTCCAATTGAAACATTTAAAGGCCATCCGAGATGTAAATGAGTCAGAACGATTTAGAGAAATTCAGCATTACATTACTTGCTCACCAATGGATCCTCTGCAGTGAATGCAAGTTGCAAAATTTCTCTAAATTTGTGCAGATAAAGAAACAAGCTCATCTACATCTTGGATGGCCTTTTAAACAAATTTTCTTTTTTTGGGTGAACTATTCCTAGCTATCAATGCTATCAAAGCCATAAATGATATATATTGTGATGCATTCGATCATATATCTTTAGAAGATGTGTTAATATTTAAACCCAAAGTATTTTTAAAATAACATGTGTGAAATCTCTTCTTTGAAGACATACAGGAGTGAGTTAGAAAAGAGTGAGTTCAGTGATCAGAATGATTAAATAACTAAATCACATCTAACAATGTAATGTATGTCACATGGCTGATGTTTCACTGTAAAATTGCAGCAGATGAGTATAAATAGAGAATAAATCACATGACTCTGCGGCGAGGAGAGAGACCTGAGGTAAAGAGAGAGACAAACAGACGAGCTCAGATTAAAAAGAGAACAAGAACCAATTAATTCTCGTGCCTTTCAGCGTCTTTAATGCATCTTTGGTGATCTCCAGCACAAAAGGGGGTGATGAAGAGAGACAGATGAGAAAGGAGAATGCAAAAGAAAGGACGAAAGAGAAAGAAACAGGTGACTCCAGTGGTACAGGTCTAGCATTAAGGCAGAACAGCAGAATCGTGTTACAGCATGCCTGACCCTTGAGGGCAGGAATAAAATGCCACAGTCTCCAGTGTCACAGTCACACATCCTTGCATCCCAGAATTCCCTTCTGCACACTGCAGCTCTACATCACCTCAATGTGCTCTGCTGTGTTTATTTCATGACAAGCACACTGAGTATATGTAACTACGCTGGACAGCTTTGATTCATCATCTACACTTAATGCACGCTGCAATACATACTGGAGTCTTTTCCAAAACATGCACTCCAGTAAATAGTTCTCGAATATTCATCTCACCATACTGCAGCATTCCAACGGAGTAATTTTCCCTTTGCATTCCCTGCCAGCTTTACCACCCATCCTCTCTAAACTTGTTTACTTAGCACATTAAAGCACTATCTATAGACCTACTTAGTTTGCAAATATTTTTCCACAGAGCATTGACCTTCCTGGTAATGAAAGTCATTGATCAACCGCAGTGTTGGAATAAACCATAAATAACATCAGTCATTATTTGATCTCCCAATAGATTTCACACAAATTAATTAAAAATAAAAATGCATGCACTTAAAATCTTGTAATAAAAAAGAATGAAAATTAATAAAGAATAGAAGAAGAATATATATATTATATTATCTTTATTAATTTATGGCATAGACTGATAAGTAATCTACATGCATTCACATCATTCACGAGATGCACAAGCTGATTGGCCTCTGCTGCTGATTCTCCAGCCAATGAGATTGCTTGTTCTCAAATTTGAGTAGACTTATTCAGTGTTTGCCTAAAGCTGGTCCTGCAGCCACTATCAGGGGTCTTCTGAAATTTAGCACCTCAGTATAAACTGAACTTAACATTTATTTTTCTTAAGTACAAAACTGGTTTTGTCAGTTCCTAAATGCAGCAATAATTTGTTTTTTTTTTAATGTTTCATGTTTAACAAGTTGTGATGCAAGGAGTGAATAATAAGGAATATAAGCAAAGCGAGCACAATAACATGCACTTTAAAACAATAACAACAGCAGCAAGAATGCATTTAAGTGAAAATAGGTATTATCAATTAACTAGCAGGAGATTTATGGAGCGCAAATCTGTATGCATTCGCAAGCACATGTAAAAAAAGGGAAAAAAAGAAAATGTATGATAAGTCATGCCAACCTATGTTTTTACATGACTTTTAACTCATAAAAATAAGTAAAGCAATTTCAACTTTTCTAGAAGTTACTGTATGAGATTAAACTTACAACTTTTTTAAGTCAGTTTAATTTGAAATGACTTAAACAACCAAGATGATTATATATAAAAATTCAAGGAACTTAAAGTTTATGTTGAAATAGGTGGAAAACTGTATTTATTTATTAAACAGTATTTTTATTTTGCATGCAAAGTTACCCTTCTCCAGTTTGTGAATTATGTTGATATTATGAACAGTATGTACAGTTGCAGTCAAAAGTTTACATACATCAAAATGTTTCAAACGGTCACCGATCCTCCAGAATGAAAACCGATGCACAAAGAGCCAGGAGGTGAAAGCGCTCTGAATTTGAAGATCAGGGTAAAATAAACTTATTTTGTCTTCTGGGAAACATGTAAGTTTTGTCTGTAGCTTCTAAAGGGCATTACGAAATGAAAAATGATACAAAATTATATTTAGGCAACATAAGAAAAATGTCCACATCTTCATTCTGTTCAAACGTTAACACCCCTGGCTCTTAATGCCTTGTGTTTCGTTCTGGAGCATCAGTGAGCATTTGATATTTTGGAATAGTTGCGTATGAGTCCCTCAGTTGTCCTCAGCTCCTTATAAATATATAATTGCAAGATATAAACCGGATCACATGGAATATAATCACGTCATGTGACAGCAACGTTCCATTGTTTGAAATGATTATGGTTGCATACTGTGTCCTGTTTTAGAAAAACTGTACTTACGGTATTTCATAAGCTAGTAGTAGCTAGTATTCCATTCTGAACACAGCCTTATAGTGAGAAAAGAAGAAAGACAGTAAATGAATGGCTATCAGTCACACATCGGGTCATCTAAAGGTTTAGTCGAGCTGACTACGGAAATGTGCCTTTGGCAGAGCTTCCGTGGAAAGGCACAATGGTGTGATCTTCAAGTGTAGCTAACACCTGAAACCATGTGAAAGCCTGCTGTGTAACCACTCCAGATAAAAGCCAGTGCTTTAGGCCATTTAAGAGAAGTGAACCTGAATGCAACCCCCAGTGCCTCTTTTCTGCTTTTAGACACTGTGTTATGTTAAACTACTGTATCTAAATATAAAGTCTTGAAACGTAAAAAAAAGCACCCTGCACAAAAATTACATGTTTAAAATTGCACAAAAAAAAACAATACAATGACAATGGAAATGTGCATGCAAATGATAATTAAAAGTGTCCTCTGACAGTTTAGTGGGGCTTATCAAAATCCTCCTCGCATTAACAATGCATTGACCCGCCCCGTGTGTCATCTCACCCTAGGAACGCCCTGTGGGAGAGAGAAAGAGATTCAGGTTTGTGTCACGGATCTCATTCCAGGTCCTTTGCTCATCTGCATGTGCAGATGTTTAATTCACAAACCAGAATCTCTGATATCAAACTCCCAGCATGCACCAGCAAAGCATTGTGTGTCTTCACAGTCCATCACAACAGCAAAATCAATATCAATAGCAAATAATGTAACTAAAACTAGATTATACTACTCCATGTAGGCAGATGGTATGCCTAACCAAATTGAAGAACACTTGCTTACCAATCTGTAAGACACAGAGAACAAATCCAGGTAAATCTGTCCCTGCAATTCTATTGCTGTGTGTGATGATGAAAGGCTTTGGAGAAGATTATGTAAAAATGAGACATTTCCGGCCCACATCGTGCAGCAGGTTAGATTGTGATTGTGCAAGAGGATATGGTGTTTTCTGAGGACACTTGAAAACCCTTCTTAAACCTTACACAAGAATCCATTTTCACCAGTTTAATTCATTTACAGGAAGTTAATTTCAGCTTTTTTGTTCAATGAAGCCAAGAGTATTACATCAACTTTGAATGTTATTCATAATCTGATATTTGTACAAAGAGTGGATGTTGGTTATTTATTTTTGCCAGTTTGTCTTTGGTTAGTATGTCTCTATCTGTTGTTTGTTCAGTTTGGAGCATACATCATATGTAATGGTAACACTATACAAAAACATTATTAATGCATCATCTAATATTTACTAACAATGAGCAATTTGATACTGTATTGTTTTATTAATTATTCTTTCAATTATTCAATTAATAATGTTATTATATTTAGAACTTTAGATTTTAATAATGCATTTGTAAATGTTAAAATAAACAAGAACTATTTTTAATTATTATGTCTATTTTTAATTGATGTTTCATGTTAACTAATGTAGTGAACTAGTGGAAACTTTTGCAAACCATTATCACGGTCCCTTTTCAAAACTGTGATGACACAGTTAACGGTCATCAGCATCATAAATGTTTTTAAATGCATGTACATTTATAACACTATTCTTTGTATCATATCACCTTTGCATCAAATTACAAAAAAACAGTTAACGCTAATGCGAGGGTGTTTCTAATGCAGCGTCTATGGGAGGGATGGTAAAATCGTTCTCTCTTCTGACTGCCGTTGTCAATCAAGTCATTTTAGGTAGTATAATAAATAACAATAATAATACACATATTTGCAAAATGTTCAGTCCTCTGATGTGCATTGTGCATTTTTTCTTATTATAAAATGCATAATATAGATTATATACTGTATTTTGATTATATATGTTTAAGTGATCAAGTCATATCAGTTACCTATTAAAAGTTGATAATTGGACACTTGCATAATAGAGTAATCATTTCAAACAGCAATTAAAGAATTGTAAATTGCATTTTTTTTGCCTAATGCTGCATCCACAAGTGTCGGTTATCAAATCTCAAATATCAGCCAGTGGAATATAAAGTGCCTTTTTCATATCAACAGCACAGTGACTTATATCACCTCTGTAGACACCAAAGAGGGTGACACAACATGCCTCAACTTTACATATTCCCATCATATGGGGTAGGCATTCATGCTGAGCTGTTAAATTGCATTGAGCCAATTCTTTAGATTTGAGCTGCTTAACTTTTGCCCACATCGTATGCTTTTTAATCTTTGGGAAATGCAAATATTTATGTGTATATCAGCCTGGTTGTGTAATGAAACTATAAAGCACATAGGACAGACTTCATGGAATCTGCCAAGATTGTAATCCTCTCAAATTGTGTAGTTCAGACCCCAGGGATAAATCAAATGTGGCTCTGGGGCGAAAGCACACAAAGATCAAAATCCTGAAGTATTAAAGCAGAAAAAGCGAACAGAGGAGCAACGTCTACTGGGTAAAGTAGGCTTTGTTAAGCTTTTGTGGCAATCATCAGGGTATTACAGTCTAACAAACAACCTGCGCGTTGCTAGAAGTCCAAAACTCAAGTGAATTGACCCCCTGGGACTTGTAGCACAATGCCTTGAGGACAAGAAAGAAAACCCACTTGCGCATAATAGGGAATAAATATTTATTCTTCTTGCATGAATATTAAGTCCTATGAGGCATGGTGAATGATGACTTGATGGCCAGATGTTGGCACACAACATCCATCCATGATTCCTCCCTGGATGACAGTAACCCCCGCTCAACCTTCCCACACCGGTGACGGCAAATTCATGTGAGGATTATATTTGACATGGCACAAAAAGACCAGCTGCTCCACAATCATAAATACAGCAAATGCTGTGCAATCTGAATCTACAGCCCTGCATTTTATCACAAGGAGGCATAGCATAAATACATGGACTGACAAATGTGAGTTTAATTACATATTGCCTTAATGTGTAACATTACGGCCTGGAGCATTAAAAAGACAGAACGCCACACGTTTCACAGAATACGTCGCAGTATCACATTGAAATTGTGTTCTTTGCGCCTTAATTTACTTATACGCATCATAGTCTTTATTAACCCATATTGATGAGAACTAATACAGCCTAGTGACGCTGTTACCTGAGAAAATGAAAGATTACTTGCCATTATATGCTACATCTTGTGGACAATGTGCAAAGCAGTTTGCATTTGGACAGCATGAACAGATTGCGCAACATCACCAAATGCGTGCCGCTCTTTACGAGTTCGTGCCGACAAACATCCTCTCTCAAGAGCAGATCACGGAGAAAAAAATGTGCATTTGAGAGGATCCCGCTTGTGTTCCAGTGAACGTCAGTGCATGTGGAATGATTGCATCTGCAAGCGGTCCTACTGAAGCTCAAGTTTGCGTGCAGACGCGCCTCAAAATGGTATAGGAACATCTGAGGGTTTAAAAACCAGATGTGGAGCCTGCAAGACAGACATTCAGACTACAGACCAAAAGGAGTGACCCCTCATTCCCTAGTACAAAAAAACAGGAACATAGGATCGAGGTCACCTGATTATTCCCAAAACTCAGAGCCTCAAACTTCAGCAAATCCTTACAATCCAGCACTGAGAAATGCACTCGAGACTCCTCTTCTCTCACCCGACTTCCCTCACACGGCCGTGTGTTGGGTGATGTTGCTTTGGGGAGACATGGACATCTGGCGGGTGAACTGGCTGAAGCTTGCGGCTCGGGGTCGGGTGCGAGGAGCCGGGGACGAGGTGGGAGGGAGCGGTCCGGGTTGGCTTTGCTGAAGAGGCAGCGAGGTCTGATCGGACACCTTCAGCTCCTCCTGCTGTTCTTGTGTCAGATCTCTGGAGAACAAGCTCTGGATCAGCTGCAACTTCTCCTTTTCTTCATTCAGGAAGACATCCACCAGAAGAGTCTTCTCCTTCTTCAGCTGCTCGCTGATGTTTTTGGGCACGTCGGGGATCACCCAGGCCACCAGCATGCTCATGGTTATCACCAGGTTCTGGGGGAGTGGGAGATGTATGAGTACACATATTTTCGCATACGCTTCAACCAGTGGGGCGCAGGAGATAATATACATCAGGGGCTGTGATGGAAACATATATTTCCATTCAATAGATGGAGGATCTTTTACACACCAGGTAGCATTTCAGGTATTGGTGCTCTGCCAGTGATACATATATATATGGACAAGATTTTTCAATCTCTTATGCTCACCAAGTCTGCAATTATTTGACCAAAAATGGTTCATTTTAAAATATTATTACAATTGCAACGAACTGTTTTATATTTGAAAATATTTGTCAAATGTAATTTATTTCTGTGATGCAAAGCTGAATTTTCAGCAGGATCATGTGTATATGCTGATTTGCTGCTCAAGAAACATTTCATATTATTTAGCAATGTTGAAAACTGTATTCTGTAAATCTGCAAATGTTGGTATATTTTTTCAAGATTTTTGTTAGAAATATTTTTCTTGTTCACTATGAACTGTCATTCTGGAACGACACTTGGAATGACATTTAATTTTTCAAGTAATGGTAACTATTACTTTTACAGTTTGGTTTGCTGTTTAATTACATTTCAATATAATTCGTTTCCACCCACAGCTGCCGACAGTAGGACATTTCTACTGAGTTACAGCAATTATTCTGACCAGCATAAAGACTATTAATCCAAAAGTGCAAAGACTGCATCATTCTGATGTGGTTGAAGCTCCACGTTGCTGAGCTAGCTATTGTGTGGCTTTTTCATTTGTTTGGTTTAGACTGAAAAAGGATAGTCCCTTTCTGCCATGCGTTAGGGGTAAAACTATTTTATTTTAGACTTTTCGATTGGAGATAATGGTAAAACAAGTAGCTTGTACCTGAAACAGTATGACGAAACCTAACCGAGCCGCAAGAATTGACCAGTACTGTTTGGAGAACTGGTAAGGCTCACTCGACCATGGTGGTTCTCTGTAGTCCTTGTACCTAAAATGAAAAAGAAAAAAACAGACAGTTATTTAAAGTTATTTTATCTCAGTGTGGATCATTTGCTGGTTGGCAATAAAAATAAACACATAGGCTACAAATGGCTACAAAACAAAACAACAGCATTAAATTCATAGTGCAAAAGAAGGAATTGCATCTTTGTTTTTTAGTTTAACAACTACTTTGTCGATTTATTTCCTGTTGGGATGCAGTGAAGTCATTCTGTATATAAGGGTACATTTCCCTCCAGGAAAAAACAATATCCTTTCTTAATAAAATTACTTCTGGTTTCAGTTGGATTATTTTACTAGTGTAATGTATCTCCTAGTTGCAAGGCTTAATCATTAAACACCATTTTGTTATTGCAATGAAACATTGGTTTTCCCTGGTGGTGAATCTGTCAGCTATTTTGCAGACATGCTGTGTGTGCTGACAGGTAACATAGCTGACAGTTTCACCATTGGAACTCATTATTTCAATGGCATGCTTCACCAGGTTAACTTCTAATTTTAATATTTATTTGAATCAAAAATACTGCAAACCATAACAATGTACCCATTGAACAATTAATATACTCCATGTCCAATATGTGAGATCAAATAGAGAAAGAAACTACCATAATGTGTTCAAAATAACACAGAAGAAAATGACATCACCAGATTATTATTATTATTATTTTTTTATGGAAGCCCATTTCCATCAGATTAAATTGAATATAGATAATCCTGAATTTTAACATTGTTATTGATTATTTTGAACTTGTCGATTCAAAAAGCAGTCATTGCAACAACTGTAATTTAAGGGGCATAAAGGCAATTTCAAGAAAACTGAAAAACACAAAATATGTGTGTGAGATTATAGTACATCTCTTGGAGGATTTAAGTATACAATATTTCTGAAGAAAATTGTTAGAACAAAAAATCCTCAATCATTAACAATTTCATCAAATTGACCTGAAATATACTCTAACTTCTAGAATGACCATATATAGTTATAGTAGGAGGAGTCAATCTTGCTCATGATGACTGAAAACTGAGCATATTTTGATCATATCCTGCAGACTTAATTCATTAAACCAGGCTATTCCCAGAAGTTTTGATTTCCTGAGACTTTAATAACCCACTATAAAAGTAATCTATGTGGAATGTGTCAGGCTGGTTTTGATTTCTTCAGACAGTCATATATGTTCATCTGAAGACATGGTCTCTGGGTGAAGTCCATGTTTGGTTATACAAGTCCAGAAAGGTGGTGTAGTAAAAACATGGGCTTGATTTGTTCCTCGACCCTATTTTAAACCACTGACAAGCTTGCCCTCTTGCTCGCTCTCCATCTATCTGTCCTCTTAACAAACAGACTGAGGGTCAAAGGAACCCAGACATCAGATTGCCACTTCTCTTTGGTCTGAGTAGCTACAAACAAGCATAATCTCGTTCTCAACTGCTTGGAGCAGAAAAAGCAGACAGGTTCTGATAAAAGCACTTTTCCTGACATGCTTCGGATCTGTTTTGTGAAGGCCGCCCGAGATAAGCAAAGCGGCGGTGAGATCTCACACTTCAGGGTGATGGAGTCCCATCTAGAGCGGTCTCTCCCTCTCTCTTTCCTCCACTTCAGTGTGAGGGTTAAACGCCGTTTGCTCTGGAAATGATTATTTCCAGAGAACTGATGAATGCAATTACTATCACTAGCTTCATTAGAAAACAATTTCTCACATTAAGAACGTTTACAAAACTACTTAGGCCCACACAGAACCTGTGCATGTTCTTCCACATTTCCTGCTCTGATTATGAAGGAAAATCCACAGAATTCTGTGGAACGATTCTGTAAAACACATCATGAGTTACAGCTATCTCTAAACCATGAAAAAGGTGGATGACAGTTGGATTCTGCAGAAGTCTATCCACTAAAAGCCCATAAGGAATTTGTGAGCGTGCAATAGATTTCCAAAGAATCAAAAATGCGTGTCTGTTTGTTAAATATTGTGTCTAATTTGAGCTTTCAACAAAAGAACTGGCGAGCTACACTTTCTATGTGCTATCCAGTTCTTTGTAATTTACCGTTGAACTAAATACGGTGAACTGGATAGGCTGGTTGATTGTTTATGCTGTAAAGATGTAAAAGAACCATTTGTTTTGCCCTCTTATCTGAGTTTACCACATGCAAAAGTGGAAAAATCTGATGAAGAATACGTACATGCAATCTCACCAGGCGCCGTTCAAGAGGATCAAGTATGTTCAGACCATAATAGCTTCGACATGTTTATTTCAGACATGATTTATAAGGTGCAAACGACAGGTCCTACGCTCGTTTACGGCCGGTGTGCTGTCCTACCAAGAACCATTGTGCTGTGTACAATCAGTTTGCTTGCAACTATTCAGTTTTGCACTAGATGTCCAAGTTGCATGTTTTATCAAAACAATAGGCAGCTGTGCATCACAGTCATTTTACCACAGGAAATGGATGTCCAATAAATCGGTTGATTTATTATTGTTAGTAATATAATTCATTTTTCCGACCTGCAGAATGTAATGTCTTTGCCGAGACTGGAGACGGAAGGCACAGTTCCAGGTTTAAAGTTGCTGACATTGAAGTAAGAGAGCGTGTGGTTGATGAAGCCATGCATGGTCCCCGTCTCACTGTACATGTACTGGTAGACCAAGCGAGGGATGAAATCTGACGTGAAGGAGATGACAAAGGCCTGAAATTATAAAAGAACAGGTAAAAGATCAAAATATGTGATAAAAATGTAAAAGCAAGAAATATAACTTTTTTTTTTTTTTGAGATAGTTGCTAAAGCAGCAGTTCTCATTTTAATTTAGTTTAACTTGATGTACAAAAATAACTGAAACTAGAATAAACAGGCACAACAGGAATATATACAGGCATATTTATATATATATAAATAAAAAAACACAAATAAAAATTACTAAAACTTTAACTAAAAAAAATAAATAATAATAATTCTAAATATTAATAAAAAACTATAATGATACTAAAATAACACTCATCCAGACCACCAAGGAACACATAAAACTAAAGGTAATCTTCATGCAGATTGGTACCATTGGTAATGTGCAGCACTTAATTAAATTGGAGAGGTAATTAATAGCTGTAACATTAAACGAATACTTGATTTCCAAAAGAACAACACAGCTGGAGTCAAGATGTCGGGCTTCTGCGCAAATGTGGCTTTCTTAATAAAAGTTGAGAGAGAAGCTGAAAGGTCTTTACCATAAGGCTTACTGGAATGCTCTTCTCATATTGGGAACATCACATCTATTAAAATAAATCTGCTAGAGGTGCATCATTCAGTCTTAAGTAGGAGAGACATGCATGGAGCAAACCGTACAGGTGAAAGAACATCAAAGAGGACTTATATGACTAACATGTGGTGAGCAGCAGAGTTATATAACAGAAACTTACATTGATGATGACCGAGAACTTGCCCAAACCGCTCAAGATGTTGTACCAAATACCTGTGTGAGGAAACACTTCAGTTCAGAGATTAAATTAGTAGATCTGAGTTTGATTAAGCATCCAAGTGAATAGTTGTAGTGTAAAAATTAATTCAAGGTTTTCACCGATATCTTTGGCCCTAATGGCGTCTGGCCTGCGAAGCTCTGCGACAAACTTCTTGGCGTCGAGGCGGATCTCGATGATGTTGTTTAAGAGAGCGAAGAGTGGAGCCAGCGGGAATGAGGCCACAAAGAGCGACACGAAACCAAACTGAATGACTGCAGAATGGAAAACAAACAAACATGTAGATTACATGCTGAGACATTTGGAGAACAAATATAGAGCTATAAGACTGCTGTCTATTACCAGACATTAAGGATTAAATATTGATTTTATACAGCCATTCAACAGTTTGGCGTTAGTAATATTTCTTAATGATTTTGAAGTCTTTTATGCTCACCAAGGCTGCATTTATTTTAGTAAAAACTGTAAAATTGTGAAATATTACTACAATTTAAAATAGCTGTTTTCTGTTTGAATATTTTCTAAAATGTAATTGATTCCAGTGATGCAAAGCTGAATTTTCGGCATCATTACTACATTCTTCAGTGTCACATGATCCTCCAGAAATCATTGGAATATGATGATTTGCAACTTAAGAAACATTTCGGATTATTATCATTATTGAAAACAGTCATTTTTAATCACGATTATTGAACAGAAATGAATCGAAAGTTCAAAAGAGCAGCATTTATTTGAAATAGACATTATTTTTTAACAAAATAAAAGACTTTTTCTCAATTAAATGTATTTTTGCTAAAAAACAGATAATTACGGACCCCAAACTTTTAGTACTGCTGAAAATAAATAAATATGAATAAATGAATAAAAATAGACTTATACAATGTATGTGTACACATATATAGATCAAATAACCACAAATCATAGTAACAATGGAAAAACCACTATTTATTTGATGTGGTGATTAACTAGGAACAGGTGTCTTTCTACAGTAATTTGACATTACCAGCACGGGTGTCAATCACAAAGCTGATTACGTGTCAATCAACAACATGTGCAACATAAGCCTTGTGGGAAACTGCATTTCCTTATTTGGCTTGATTGACACACGGCCTTTTATTTCTGTGCAGCATGCAAACTATGGCTTCGAGAGATCAGGCAGGAGGGTATCCTACATAAACATCCATACGAGAGGGTCTCATTCCCCCGCTCTCACTGAGAATACAGTATCTTTCACAGTGTGTGGGTGGTGAACTCCCTCCAGTGTTATTACTTAAGGACTTGAGGTTATTTTCAGTTTCTCCCCAATCGTTTCTTAGATTCGAAGAGTCTCATAAGTGGTTCTTGTATAAAGAACATGAAAAAAATGGAAATCTGTTTTACTTGGCAGTGGATTAAAGCATCCATACATTTCCAAGAAAACACTAAGGTGCAGGTTTTCTCATGCACAGGTCTCTGATAGACAGTTATGTAACTTCGCCTGCACTTCAGGGACTAAACGGTCCTACATCAAACCGCTCAATCAACAATCACGATAGGGAACCGAAATAAACTCCACAGATCATATAATTACAGAATAAAGCTCTTGTTGTGTACCTGCATTAAATTTCATATAGCAAAACATACAAATAAAAAAAAAACTAATGACAACAGAGCTGTTTCGAAACAAAATGCTTTCGAGTCAAGTTTTTTTTTGCAGACATGTCAGGAAACCTCTTTCGCCGTCTTAGCTCTCAGCATAATTGTGTTGTATAAATGTAGGATGAGTAATAGTAATTCAAGTTTGCATTGGTGTTCAGATGTTTAACTTTGCTGTTTACCCACCAGGCTTTCAAATCTTTTACAGACGCCTTCATGCCAACTTACATAAACACTCAGTCAGTTGTGTATCACCGTAAGCCACATGCTAGCGAATGAAGGCCCTTTCCCGATTGTAAACACAGCTGTAAAACAAATGCTTGGTCTACTAGCCCAATTCAATGTTCATTCATAATTCTGACCATTAAAATGAATCACAAACTTTAATAGCTGAGCATCTTTTGTGAAACACTGGGGTGTGTCAAATCCAGAGACCTGTGCATAACTCCGATAACAAATCCTGCTGTTCTCGCTAAAGGGGATGCATTTGATTAACTAGATGTTTTCTCACTTCACCCTGAGGATGCTTTCACACAGAGTGGAGTGTCACTCACTCATCTCCATGTATTCAGGTGTGAGTCCGTCAAAAGGCTCCAGGTCGTAGTCTAGGTGCCACTGCTGGCGGCGACCCGGCTGCTCCACAATCTCCTCGGGCTCCCGCTCTTTGTCCTTGAGTGTGCGGCACAGCTTCTTCAGCTTTCTGAAGCGGGAAATGAGAGGGAGAAAGAGAGCAAGACAGAATGTAAACACACGAACCGCTGCTATAAACTTGACCTTGCAGCTAAAACGACCCAGATTTGATAGTGAGTCAAGTGTCAGGTTTGTTTCTAAGAACAGTATATGAATTGCATGCAGACATATATTGTGCTTTGTTTACATTTACATAAATATTACTATTGCTTATACTGTAGTTGGCGATTTTTCAAAAGCAAAACAGCTGCACTTTTCTATATACATTTTAATTGTATAAATGATATATTAACTTGTATTCATATTCTAGACAATAATATAAATAATTATATGTATTAATTTTTTATTAATATATTTAGAATGTATATTATATAGCATGAGAATGTACTTGCAATGGCATGAAACTTTGCCAGAAGCTCCATGATTTATTGGTCTAACCACAAGCAGGTGCATACAGGAGACAGACCGATATGTTTGATACACACATATACACAAAAGACTCGGAAGAGCTCTCTGGAAAACTCATTATCTGTTCACTTTGTTTGGGATTTTTTCTTCAAACCGCACAGACTCAAGACTGTCTGTTCCAGCCTGGTTACAAGAAAAAGACTAAAGTCAAACCGGATGTAAAACTCTACAGGAAATATGTTAATTAGTCAGACAATAACGAGCCTATTTAATATCTCAATTCAATGCTAAAACACACAGACAGCCTGACTAGTGATTCTACATGTTATAGTTATAACTCAAAAACAACCGACAATACCTAAAAGAGCCAGTGGAGATCACTGGACCCTAAAAGTGACCATATCTAACTCCCAAAGAGTTTGGAGTTATTCCACATTTAAAAACAATCCTCTCATAAACTTCTCATAAAGCACAAAAGAAAGGTTGCTTACATGAGTGAGTTCTGAAAATTAGGAAAATAAGCCCATGTTGTAATATTCTAAAGCTCAGTGTAACAGGATATAATGTATATAATCATAAAAGCACGCCAGCAAACATTTTAATTACAATTTAATCACTATGCAATCACAATCACAACATAATTTTGATCCAATTTAACCTGAGGCTTTATTCCAAGTCATTAAAACAGACAGAATGTGCACAGATATCGCTCTACTGTAGGTTTGAGGCTTTGTGTTTGGAGAATCCTCATCAGAAAAGCAAGAGAGAAAGCATGACAGCTTACACTGGACTGGCCAAGTGCACGAAATGGGCCATGTGGTCCATCCGTCTATAGCCTATTAACGCTCCCAATAAAACCCTCCAAATGCATCTGCTGCATTATTTAGTCTCCAAAACTACAGCCTTTTCCAGCACATTACTTTTTAATGCACACCTTTGTATCATAAGTGCTTTCCTCCATCTGTGATAAAGCTCTCATTCACCAGCTGTTGGAATGCATTTGCATTTGAGAATGCTCATGAAGTCACATGCAAAAAAAAAATCCTATTGGTGAACAACAACTTGTCAATGACAACTAAAACAGACTTTAAAGGGATAGGTCACCCATAAATTTAAATTTGGTCATCATTTATTCACACTCGAGTTACTTTCTTTAGATGAGAAGCTACTTTGAAGAATGTTGTTAACCAAACGGTTGATGGTAGCCACTGACTTCCATAGTATTTTTTTTTCATACTATGGAAGACAATGACTACCAAAAATAGTTTGTTTACCCAAAAATTCAAGTCTGTCCACATTCACCCTTGAGTTTCTTCTGTTGAACACAAAAGTAGATACTTGTTATTAAGAGTAGCCCTTGACGTAGCCCTTTTCCATACTAATGAAGTCAGTGGCTACCATCAACTGTTTTTTCACTCAAAAATGAAAACTCTGTCATCATTTATTCACCTTTAAGTTTCTTTCTTCTGTTGTACATGAACACAAAAGTAGATACTTTGAAAAATGTTGGTTACCAAACAGTTGACAGTACCCATTGATTTCAGTAGTATTTTTTCCGTACCATGAAAGTCAATAGCAACTATTTGGTTACAAACATTCTTCAGAATATCTTCTTATGTGCTCAACAGAAGAAACAAACACATACAGGTTTTTAACAAATTGAGGGTGAACAAATGATGGAATTAATTTTTTGACGAACTGTCCCTTTTGAACGTGTACGGCTCTGTTTTTAGCATGCACATTAGTATAATATAGTATTACAGCATTGGTCTGTGGGGAGATTAGATTGTTTAAGTAGGTCAGGTCTCTGCGTGAGGGGATATCAAGTCATTCTGACCTTCATCATGGTACATTTGCACCAAAGTCCACTTTTGTGAATATTTATAGAACTGAACGGGAAAATGGGTTTGACTCAGTTCTCCTCTCATGGGCCATATTGCTTTTTCAATTTGCATTCTTAAAAGAACTACTTTTGCCCTCTGAGGTAAAAACTGAGAGATTGAAAGTACATTTGCAAGGACAACTTTCCAGAACATGCCAAAGATAGGAGTGTTTTACATGCTCACACATGGTTTACAACGAGAGGAAGAGCAAAAAAGGACAGAGCTGCCATAAAGGACTAGTTATTTGGATTAGCTGTCAATCAACTCAGCAACAAGTTGCTATTGTAGCTCATAAAAAGACATTTTAGGGTTGGACTCTGTGATTAAGCTTAGCACAGCACGGGAACAAGAGGCATTCAGTTCTTTGAGTGTTTCTGGCTAGCTGCACACGTTCATTTAAATTTACCAAAATGCGTGACAAAGATGTGGAGATAAAACACTCTCTGTCATGATAAATCATAAATGAAAGCGGTCATGTTTATCAGATAGGTCACAAGCAACTGAATGTGTCATTCATCAAAGCAATCTTTGTGGAAAAGGATATAGAGGAAAAAAAAACTGGTGTTCTTGTGAAGGATGAGGAGATATAGGCTAAAAAGGGATTTCCGCAAAACGGAAAGTCCACAACTCACCCATTTCGCCACCCAGGGGAAATCACGTCCCAGATTTCTGCAGTCGTCTGCTCATGCTTTAATGCATGCATGCCACACAGGCACTTTGCAGCACAAATGGTGATAATTTGCCTTTTTATATGTGCTGCAAGTACAGACTTTATTCCATGTTATGCCATCAACATCAGTCATACTGATTTGCATTTTAACCATTCATTAATGACGTGATGCACCACTTGTGCAAACAAGTGAAATGAGACAGGAATCCAGCTTATTAGTCTACAAGGAGAGGCGTGTCAGAAAGTTTGTCTGCATGCAAAGAGGGAGCAAAAGAAACTGAATAAAAGAAAAAAACTGCAAAATAAGTCAGAAAGGCACCAGAGCAGAAAGTGAGAGCAAAGCCTGCCTCACTATCCTGGGATTTCCTGGTCTATAAACCGACTTCAGTAGGAACAGTGTTTATCGTTTCACTGAAGGAATGATCTTAAGGTTTCCAGATAAAAAAGCTAAAGTGGTAGAGCGTGTTTTTATGAGATCCACAAAGAGGAGAGGGAACTTACGGAATGCCGATCTCAAAGATGTTATTCTGAATAAGCTGCTTTCCCAACATGATGATACTGAGCTGGATACAGAGTTCAATCAGACAGCCACCAGGAGCACACTGGGAAGAAACGGAAAAGTTGTTTTGACCGTGTCATGATGAGTACAGTCGCAAGATGTTTTTTGGTGGGGGGGGGTTCAAATTTATACACATACAGTACAGACCAAAAGTTTGGAAACATTACTATTTTTAATGTTTTTGGAAGAAGTTTCTTCTGCTCATCAAGCCTGCATTTATTTGATCAAAAATACAGAAAAAAATGTAATATTGTGATATATTATTACAATTAAAATAATTGTATTTATTTTATTATTTATTATTTTAGTATTTATTAGTAATTTATTATACTTTAAATTATCATTTATTTCTGTGATGCAAAAGCTGAATTTTTAGGATCATTATCACATGATCCTTTAGAAATCATTCTAATATGATGATTCATTATCAAAGTTAGAAACAGTTCTGCTGCTTAATATTTTTTCAGAACGTGATACTTTTTTAGGATACTTTGATGGAAAAAAAAACCCATGTTTTTAAAATACAAATATTTTGTAATAACAATATACACTACTGCTCAGTAATTTGGGGTCAGTAATTTTTCAGTTTTTTAAATAAAATCAATATTTTTATTCAGCAAGGATGTGTTAAAGTATATTCAAATAGAAAACTTTTATTTTAAGTTGTAATAATATTTCACAATATTACAGTTTTTTCTGTATTTTAGATCAAATAAATGCAGGCTTGATGAGCAGAAGAAACTTCTTTAAAAAACATAAAAAATAGTCATGTTTCCAAACTTTTGGTCTGTACTGTATATATAAAATGAAAGAAACAAAATTCTAAAACATTAATTACATTAAAACATCACTTTACTCTTTACTGTACAGTGCAGATTGTAAAAATGCATTCAAAATATCAGTAAAAATGATCACAATACAAAAATAACACTGATTGGTACAACTGATAAATTACAATACTATTATTTTTGCCAGTCTTAATTTCTTCGTTTTCAAATTAAACTGAGCTTTTATTTTGGTGGAAGGCTCTTTTGTTGACAAGAACACAGTTCTTTGCTTTCCTGTGCATAAATTAAATCAGACCTCAGCCTTTGCAGTAAGCCGCAGCACGATTTGGGATATTTTTTGAATCGTCATGCAGCCCTAATGTTGAACATGAATTTGTAGTGCTAACAATCACACAGGATGCAACAAACGGTAAACCGTGCTCACCTCTTCCATACGGTAGTCATTGAAGACATAAACATAGTTACCGGGGTGGCCTGCAAACCTGTAAACAAACAAAACAAATTACAAGTAAGCGTCAAATGTTTTTTCTGCAGTCAGACTTCAGGTTTACTGTGCTAGAGGCTGAGTATGTGTGAATCTGTGTGCTTTTCTCTTCCTGCAACAATTACTGGTGGATTTGAGCAATCCTGTTTTGGGACTGGACCGGTCCACATACCTCCCTTTGAAGAAGGCCACGTAGAAGATGGGCGCATAGGCATTCATGAACTTCAGGAGGAAAGCCTTCAGAATCAGACGCTCCTCAAAGATGGTCTCCGTTTTTGGGATCTCTGCCGACAAACGAATGAAATGATTTGGGATTTAAACAGATGTTCTGGATAAACTGCACACCGATCCAAAAGTAGAAGTGGGTTGGAAATTTCTCCCGACATGTTTCTCTTAAGCAACTTCTGTCCGGTAGTTTGAAGGTTGAGAAACAGAGCTTTTCAGAATACCATATGGTTACATTTGGGATGGGATTAAATGGTTTGTGGCGTTCCCTAAATCTTAATCTGTCACAAAAGATGATAGACAGTGATTTCAATGCATCCATTAGACTCCAAAAAACAAATCCAAAATTCCAGTAAGTCTTGTCAAATATATTAATAAAGCATGATTTGGTGAGTTTGGAAGTAGGTTAAAGCATCAGGGTGAGTCAGGCTGCATGTGGTCAGACTTTAAGAGTGAAAATCAAAGAAGTACAGGAAAATCTATCTTATTCATGAGATGATAACACATGCTTTCTCCGTTTCCTTCCTTCCCTACATATCCACAGAGACTCTCATTTATTAAAACGTCTCTTAAGGAAATCTCGGTGATGGCTAACTGACAAGCTGCTTTATCTCTAGTGTCCCTGGAGTGGCTCAATCAAAAAGGCATGTCGAGTGGTTGGGCAAATAAGGGAAGAAGGACATCAGAAAGAAGGGAAGTTGAGTACAAGTCATAATTTAGCAAAAATACCGAGGCATGTGGTAAAACCTCACCCAGTTCTGTGAGCCAGGAAGCCACCATGCCATAGATCTCATCCAGGATGAGGATGACCACCAGGTTGATGATGACGGCAGTGGCCGTGACGGTCACCCGTAAGCTGGACTTGACGTCTGGATCCGGACTCATGGCCATTATGGCAGAGATGGTGATGCGGTAGATGATGACACTGAAGACGGCAGAGAAAGTCACTCCAAACTACATGGAAAAAGGAACACAAGTAGAAGTAGAAGAGAAATGAAATATGGACAAGCACAAAAACGTTGCACCAGACAGGAAGCCCAAGGCTTACCATGAACAGAATGGAGGAAATGTTGATTAAATATCCAGGCATTCTGTCCCTCCATGTTAGCTTCTCATGTCCAGTCTGTGAAGAGAGAAAGACATTTAAGGTGACTAATGGAAGCATGCATGCATGCGTTTCTGTTTTTCTAAGAGCTATGCCAATAAACCACATCTGACTCAGTAGCCTATTGTGGAAATAATTTGGCGGCCCACTTGTAAAAACATGAAACATTAAGGCCATAACCACCTGGCCTACTTCTTTAACAAAACACTGGATTTTCAAAAGTATGTGAAATATGTAAAGTTTGCGCACAAGATTGTTTACACACCGGCCTGTTATTGTGGGGACATTTTCCACACCCCTAAACATGATGCAGCACAAAACAAAACATGATTGGTTGCTTTAATTGTCAGTCATGTGTCCTCTTGGGCGGTCCTTGGCCATTCAAAGTGGACAAAGTGTGGCTACGCAAGACTACCTCTAGAAAAACTTCTCTACATTCAAGTGACAGATCATATCTCAAAAACATCCGGCCAACAAGGAGAACCTATTCCTCCTTTTGCATTTAGATCAAACCTAATCGAGCCAAAAACAACATCAACAGCGTGCACTAAACTTGTCTTCACAGGCAACAGAGGATTCAGGGTGATCCTGTTCCCAATGGGGTAAGTCTTCCTTCACTGTCAAGCTTTGGACAGCAGATCAGGAGGAATGTTCTTCTGAGGTATACATGTTAGATGACCAACAGGAGAAACATTTATTATGTTTCAGTTCTGTGGAAATCACAGTGAAATGAATTATCAGGCCACAGGAATGTCAAACGGCAGATTATGTTCCTTTTAAGTCCTAGAAAAATGTCATTACAAAAGCATCATTATAATCGAAAGAGTGTTTGACAAGCAGTCTGAGCCAGTTTTTTTAGAAACAAGAGCCAAGCACAAAAAGTCCTTACTGTTTACTAACTGTGGCTGTTATCTAAGGCGACATCAATACTGAAAGGAAACCTCAAAAATGATTGATTTAATGCCCTTTCTCTAAACAATCATAATGCTGTTTTGCTACTTATACTCCAAAATGCACAAGAATACAAAGCGCACATAAACATAAGTTGAAATAGTTTGTTTTTACTTAGATAGAATGGTTATTGATGCTTTTAAGTAATGAATGAAACATCTTCCTCAGCTTTGTTTTGCAGGATATATGCCTTCTCTGTGCAGGATATAAGCAATGCTGCATGATTGTAATTTGGCCAAAATGCATCTTCATTACCTGCTAGGAGCAGACTTTGCATTTGGTGTGTGCCTATATATTGCGGTCTAGTTATAAGATTTGAAACAGAGCCCATCTCAAACTTGTCGATGAATGATTTAGAGGGTTTTGCAAGAATCTGGAAACAAATGCAGTCAGTGAGTTGACACAACGGTTTAAAAAAAAAAAATCGACCTCTCGCAATTGGGCTCATAATGAGTCAAACAGCTCCACCTAGCACAGTGTGTTACTAAACCCTGGCTCCCAGGAAAAAGCCACAGAGTGTAACCAGTCACAGCCTTCGAGATGCCACGGCTTTAGTGTCTCCAGAATAATGAATGTGGATCATGCAATTGTGCCATTCACAGACTTGGCTCACAAAACCTAACCCAGCAATGAGAGGAACTACTGCAGGACTGCGGTCTCATCTCACCTGACTACTGACTCTTTATTAAGATAGCTGATGCCATTTAGTGACAGGCTGTGATCCCCTCTTAAAATGTAACTTTGTTTGATGCATTAATATCTAAAGAGGCCAAGTTCATGGGAAGCCTCACTGTATTTGGCACAAGGACAAGTAGAGATGCATATTTGAAGCTAATGCCACGATTATGCTGTGAGGTTACAAACGTGTGGGATAAGTAGGCCCATATCAGATCTGAGCAATTCTTTTTTTTATTTTTATGCGGATTTGTAAAGGAGAATCTGTGTAATGGTTGTAAATATGGTAAAATGTGTTGGGGCCAAAGGATTTGTAGCATTTTACAAATGTGGGCCATTTGAATTCCGCTAAGGATTTCTGCAGGAGCAGATTCCGTGCAAGCTTAGCAATATATAACAATAACAAAAGCTGCCTGGCAAAACAATGCAGACCAATGGCATTAATAATTTATGCAATCAGCCACATCATGAAACTGTAAAAACAGAAAAGGAGAGGGAGGAAGAAGACAGATGGTATTGTTTTTAAAAAATTAACACTTTTTTATTTTTAACTTGCAGATTTGATAAGTATAAAATGGATGCAGAAATTCAAAGTCAGAATATTTGCCTGAAAAACATGAAATTGATTAAATGTATACCTGGATAAAAACAATCTGCCAAATGCATAAACACATTTTTTATATTTTATTTATTTATGTTAAAGCCTTTGAAATTGACTGATGAAATCAAGAATCTAGGAGTTTTACTCATTTAAGAAAGTTTGATCAACACATTAGAAAAGTGTGACAGGATGGTTGACGTGTGGTCATGTGTTTGCGTGATACTGGTCCGAGAACAGCAGTCCATATCTTTCTGTTATATACTGGCTATAGATCAGTGGATTAATTCAACAGCTCAGGTCGGGCACTGCACAGATGCTCCTGCATACAACAGCTGTCGGAGAATATCACTTCCACTTTTTCACAAACCTCTTTGTCTTTTATTTTGGCTGTCTAAAGGTCTCTTGCAGAAATGTTACTCAATAGACATCCCTTGAACCTTTCCACTGCACAAAAGGTTCTTTAAATTAGAAAAAAAGTTTAAATGTTCTTCACACTGAGAAAAAAATGGTTCTTTAAGAACTGTTCACTGAAAGGTTCTTTGTGGTACCCAGAATGGTTCTTCAATGGAATTTTTACAAAAATCTTTTGTTATCTTTATTTTTAAGATTGTATAGGGGAAAGCGGGGCACAGAGTAACACTTTTTGACTCTCTCAGCTTGTGTACTTCCAAACGGGGTTCAGAATATACTTTTTTATCCAAAGTAATTTTACACTTGTCTAGTATAAATATGTCATTTTGCAGAGATGCCGTGTTCACACTGACGTCACCAAACACCCCGTTCTCTCAATCCCACCCCATCCCCTCCAAACATAGTGTAAGCCAGAGACGAAAGAGAACAAGTACCGGAACAACACCAGTGCCCACGCCAGCAACCGAGAACATGTAAGCTGCCACATACACAATACAGAAAACATTGCATTAAAAACACAGTCAACAAGCCAATATTTCAGGCCGGTGGACTGACAAGTGTACTTGCAGTGTATTTATCTAAGAAAGTTCTGGTACATTCACATGTACATTTAATCATTTAGCAGACGCTTTTATCCAAAGTGGTAATACAAGGTAGCTACATGGGGTAGGGTTAAGTTTAGGGGTAAGGTCAGGGTTAGTACCTAGCTATTACATAGTTATTGTAATTACTATAATAAGTATATAGTATGTACATGAGGAACAGGACTGTAAAATAAAGTGCTACCCAAGAGTCTCTGAAAACAAGGGTTATTATCTTACATAATTTTGCTTCTCAAATAAATGTATCTTGCTTTAAGTATATTCAGCAAAAAGGGTTTTGCATGACATTTAAGGGCCAGTAAATCTGATCCGAGAAGAACAGTATATAGGTGAGCTGAAGGATACCTTGTTTACTTGCTACTGCCTCAATCTTATATCTTTTGGATATCCAAGATTTCATGCCACAAACCTTCCAGTCTTTGGCCACAAAGAGTTTTAACCATTTTGACCCAGAGTGAATGGAATTGAATGCCGAATTAAATAAATCTGCTGTGAAAAAACATAATATAAAATAACAACTCAGTCAGAGGTCAAACGTTTGATCATCTTCTCCTCAGCCAGATGCACGCTTTCAGAAAGCAAACGCAAGCCTCCTCCTCAAAGATAATGAGGTTTGTTCCCTGACTTTGCTTCTGGAGGCGATGAGAATATTGCGCTCTAAAATTAGCCATGCAAAGAGTGTGCTGCATTTTATTAACAAACGTCACTAATGTGCCCTAAACATAGCTGTCAAGATGACATGGTTATTCGATAAAGGCTTTTAAAGAGCTGAAGATATGAGCGAACCCAACCGAGCGCATACAAGGGACTGGGATTCAAGTGTTCGTGTCTCCATGGAGATGTGAGGACTTTACTTAATTCAGAGGTCTGGCGTTCAGCCCGGCATGGGAGGATGTCGGCATACACCCGTGCACAAACTGTACAAACACACGCACTGGAGTCTAGCGCACTCTGCTGGCCAGCCTGTGCATTGAGCCACACTGAACCTGAATCTTGGTACAGAACATGCCACACTTTAACAAACTCAGCATGTGTTTTAAGCTAAATAAGTGACACGTTCTCCTCATAACTCCCTGAACTGAATACCTTTCATCATCTGCTCTCTTCGCAGTCGCCCCAAACCACACACAAACCATGTGGGCTCTTAAATGAGTGATCTAGAGGCTTTCACCAGACTTTCTGCCTCATCCAGTTTATTCAGAGCATTTTGGAGTCTTGTGGCAATACAAATGAGCTGTGAGAAACATGGGGAGGTCTGTCAGCACTTAGTCATGAAATCCTGAGAGCTGTGGTTTTTCCACCACAACATCACTTCCAGAAACTGATGAGCATCACCTGGACCCTGGTGAGTGTTGCTTATTTTCTTGACATTGAGTATGTGCTGAATAATAATAATAATAATGACTTAACAACTGCATTTTTTTAACCCACTAAAAGATTAAGCAGAAAGTGCCTTGTTCACAACGTCTGGCCAAGCCAAACTGCATTGATCTCAAGTCCAGGCTGTTTTGAATTAAGGCATTAGGAAGTATAGTCTTGATTTAAGGTTGTGCTGAACATCTAGGTCAGGAATGACCGTGGGCCATGATATCTGGGACAGAGTAGCTAAACATAAGAATGAGAAAAAGCACCATAATGCGAGTGACGGATTGAAATCTGTGACTCTTGGACACAAAGGCCCAAAGAACTAAAAATAGGCTGCACATTAGATCAGGTGTCGCTGAACTGTCCATAAGTATGCCACAACATCACACGTCCTGTGCTGAACAAGTTTGTAATGAGGACTATGGATGCACAATGAGACCAGAGAGCCTCATGAGGGTCACTGCCAAAAGCTGAACTTTTCATAAAAATAATTTCCAGTGGGAAAGACATAGGACAGACAGTTGAAGGACACTGAGTCCTGTATTTAACAATCTTTCATTATTTTTTACACTACTTATCAAGCTTATGTTTTATATTTGATTTCTTCAAGATAATGACGTGCAAACATTTTGTAAACAAAATGCATTTACTTGAGAACCAAAACTGCATAAGATATTAAAGCTTGTTTTTTAAATTTATATTACATTTATAATTAGAGCTGTTTAAGTGTAAAAGAAAAACTTTTTGCCGGTTTGATACCAATGACAATATATATATATATATATACTGTATAAACAAGATTTATTATCTTAAATAGTTTCGCTTCTCAAGTAAATTGATCTAAAAGCCATTAAGAATAAAACATTTGTTTAGTGACATTTATTGGCCTATAAATCTGAAATCCGATATGAGAAGCACAATATACAGGTGTGCTGAAGCATATGTTGTTTACTTCCTACAGACTGCCTTCATTTTATTATTTTAACGATCTAAGATTTGATGCCTTTCAGTCTTTAGCAAATCCAGTGACTGTTTCTTTTATGTAAGCTCTTATTGTAGCAGCCTGGTAAACACTTTAATTCCCAACGGACTGAATTTAGATTTGTATTATTATTCGTAAAACTAATCTTTGAGGCCAGAAACTCCACAGTGACTCCAGGCTTGACTTTAAACCAGGATTAATGCTCTACAGACCCTGAGAAACCTTAAGAAGCTTGAACTACTGACACAGTTGGATGGGTAACACGACGCACACACAAAGAAACGAGGCTACAGATGCTGGTGTGCCTGTTTACAAGCGATGTCATATATCAACTAACTAAAGAAGTCCTAATGAAATGCTCAAATCTCAGAGGTTCACACCTCATGTGTGAACACATGAGAACTTCCTGGACAACACATTTATTTACTGAGCATATGCTTTTTATATAAAGATGTGATCTGCAGTATATACTACTGAATAAAGCTCAGTGTTGAGGCAAAAGGACAAGAAACCTTTAATGTTACGTTGTGAGTGACTAACATTTAGTTACGTGAATCCAACAAAGCAAACCGACGAGATCTAATTGTATTAGCCCGACATACACAGTCCTACATCAAGAGGATTACGGCAGTATTGCTCATGCAGTCGACCCCCTCATGACCACCCCACCTAGCTGAGCCCCTCTGACAGACACATGGCCATCTACAAATTAAACAGGCTCAAATTCTCACTAAATGTGCATCTGTGAATGGGCCGTAAGTCATTCTTTCAAAGTTATTGACAGGAAATGGTAATAGAATATAGCGCAGACAGAGAAGGATGACATCACAGCGACACGGTTTAAGGCAAAACATCCGTGGTGAGTAGGATAAACAATTTAACTATTAGATATCACCATATTTCCTAGGTTTATTGATTACATTAAGAATAAAAATAAATTAAATTACGTGAAGGATTAAGAGTTTTCTGAAATGTGGTTTAAATATGCAAATTAGGTCATATCTAATTTATATGCATCCTCTGTTTTAAGTTAAATCCATTGTTTATCACTACAATCATTTTATTTTTCATTTAATTGTTTTAAATCCGTTTTTAATCATTATAGCTTTAATTTCATTGTTATTAATATTTCTTAAGCATGCATGCTACTTTTATTTCTTATGCTGTGATTATTTTCTCATTATTTTATTTGTAAAGCGCTTTGAATTACCGCAGCGTATGAAATGGGCCATATGTATAAACTTACCTTGCTACAAAAGTGGCAGTTTCTGGCTCAGTTTGAGAATATTGTAAATAATTGAAATCTATATTAAAATCTATGCAATATTTTGTTCTAAACTAAGGAAATCTATGGAAATAGATCAAGTGCAATAAAATAAACACTTACAAATGTATTTTAGATTCTTGCTTTCCAATAGTCTGAAATAATATGTTTTTAAAAGCCAAATAGTGCATGAAAACAATTTTTTGCCTACAGTGCCTTGCCTCAAATAGACCAAAAAAGAACAACTTTCAAAATAAAGACAGATGGATTACTGCGTCAAGATGCTGTCACATTGTTCAAAAAGGGGGAAAAAACATCCAACCTCACAACTAGGGAGTATGATATAGAAACTGTAACACAAGCAGGTGGAAACAAGGCTCTGGAGAGATGGAGGCGAGAATGAGAGAGAGAATGAGAGAGCGCCATTTACCGGATTCCCAGCTGCCATGGCTGACAGTAACCTCTGCCTCCATTTGTCCTTCCCCAGTTCCCCACTCTCGTCCACACCTCTCTCAGGCTGGAACACACATATCTGAACTGTCACACAATCGCTGACAAAAGAGGGCAAAACTCTAGCTAAAAATGCTAATTTCAGTGTTCCCGGAAACCAAACTGAATCTGCATGACTTCCTTTTTTCTCGGGCATCACCAACACAAAGCACAGCCTACAAACCCCAAAGCGCTGGTACCAAATGCTTCAGGCCAGAGCAGTGCATGATGGGAAGGCTGTGTAAAAGGCCCATAGCATTTGGCACCCTCTCATCTCTACCCCTACAACCATGGCAGTTCCCTTTTTAACTCTATTCAATAAAGTATGTGCATATTAAACCAGAAGCCAAAAGGAAAAATATATTTAGATCTTTTTAAGTCAGGCATTAGTGAAATGCATAATGCATAAAACACATGAAAATGGTTTTAAAAAAAACAACAACAACCTGCCCACCTCATTTTTGTTCTTGATATTTTTCTTCTTCCTCTGCCTCTTTTGAAGGAGAATCGTTTCATATTTGGGTCTTGGATGTTCCTAAAGAGAAAAGGACAAAGAGGAAATACTCTGTGCCAGAACAAGTGACATCTGAGAGTTTCAAACCATTCAAACAGGTCAAAAATCCAGGGCAACACAAGGACACAAAAGACTCAACATCTCAAAGAGCAGCAAGAAGAGAGTTTCAAACGTTCAACTCAAACCTTCGCTTTTTCCTGTCGGGAAAGATTGCATTTAAAGAAACAACAAGTTAACATATTGGTGAGTCCATTTTTGGCTGAGACCACATGGGGACATTCATACACAGCGTTACAAAACATTAATACTTTAGGATAGGGACGCCACCATTGTGTCGCATCACATAACAGTCAGCAATAGTCATTTTCAATTGGTCAGGAAACACTGTCACTGAAATCAGCTCTTGGCCACTGTGCAGGAATCCAGACATGCAAGCACTAGTGAGTTGTGAGTAACGTAATGTGACTGTGTTTGTGTGTGAACGTACCTCCTCCTCCTCCATGCCTGTCAGATCCCAGCTATAGTTCAGACTGATCTGTCTGCGCTTCCAGTGCTCTAGAAACATGGCCGCTAAAGAGAGAGAGAGATGAGGCATTCAGTAAATGAGTGCTGACAAATATGCGCCTTATGGGAAAAGAGAAGCAAAAGATCATTTATGAGGGGCAAAGTGTCATTTCTTAATGTAAGATCAATGACAGCTCATCTACAAGTCCATTACAAGAATGCTCAAAAAAATTATTCTGCTTGTTAAGTGTACTCCAATAAAAGTATATTCAACATAATTCTTTCAAGATTTCGTCACGTTCAACCAATTCACTTAATCCATTTTAGTTAAAACTCCAGATTTTTTTTGTGTGTGTGTGTTAAAGTAAACTGGGAACACATTTTCCACTTCCCATCATGCTTTGCACTGGGACGGATAGGGAGTGTTGAAATAAAGTGTTTTTATGCTTTTTTTTTCTTTTTTAGTAAGATAAGGAAATGGGAGGACTTCTTAATGTTTTATTATGTTGGTATTTGAGAGGCTTTATGCTATGTTGGTGGTTTTGGGCATTACCATTCTTGTGAAGAGCCGAGATTGAGTGCTTGAGCTGAGGAACTACTAATAAGATTTCATTTAATAAATTTTTTTTTAACTCATGGATATAACCAGTACCATTTTCTGGATCCCAACACCTAATATTGACCTAATATTGATAACCACTGTCTGTCATTAAATAGTTATCATTTTGTGGAAATAATTATCCAAAAATGACATTCTTTCATTATTTACCCACTTTCATATCATTCCAAATATGTATATTTTTCTTCAGTCAAACAAAAAAAAGAGATGTTTAGCAGAATGTTCATGATGCTCTTTTCCATCTTATAAAATAAGTCCATATGACTTGTGCACTATTTAATTCAGGTCATTTTCAAGTCACCATTCAGCAGCTTTGTGTGACAAACAGACCAAAACTGAGGTCATTATTTGCTGATTTACTTTGATTATATTAAAAAGAAATTAGGTGAGCAAATGATGACAGATTTTTTTTATTTTGGGGTGAACTATCCTTTTAAATCCACAGCAAAAACCTAGGAGGTGTGTGTGCTTTGAAACTGCTTTGCATGGCTAAATAATACATCTCATTACCTACATACAAACAGGTTCTGTCTCTCTACAAGTTGCTGGGGGTCTCTGTATGAGTAATAATGTATAGCTTCTGCTACCCCATGCAGGTGTCAAAGACGGGGCAGTGTCAGGAATTGAGTGGTTTCACAATGCCTCCATCAGCCAGGCCCGGGGACGTAGGCAGTGACAGAAAGAGGTAACACTACTCTCTAGCCATTCAACACAGCTCCATCACTATGGAGACAGCAGCACTTCTGCACATAAATGCCAGCAGCTCCAACTGGTTTCATATTCACCGGGACTGAATGACAGATCTAAGGCAGCTCTTCATGTAAAATAGTATACAGAAATGTCTGATATCTAATATCGTGGCTAATATTGTGATTCCTGTATTCAGAAACAAAGATATAGAGTACTAAGGTTCATAACATATGGTTAACTTACACTCTTTAATATAAAGGTTTTCTTTAATTGAACTCCCTTCTGGAGCCTTTATTTTAAAGAGCGTAAGCTAATCATATGTTTATGTACAATGTGAACCATCAGATCAATGTGTGTAAATAATGGTGTTAAACAATAGATCGAGAGATAATGAAACAAGAGTCATTTTGAGGCGTACCCCAGAGGGACATGAAGATGGCGAAGAACACGGTGGCCGGGTTGTCAAAGAGATGGCTGGCACGTGCCGTGCCACACGCTGTGCTCAGATGCCAGTAGTCACATACTCGATCACAAAGGGGACACATAGTGAAGTTCTGATCCTCGTCACACATCTCCTGGCTGGCAGAAAAGCACACAAAATCACACCCACACCCACACAAACACAATTAGACATTGCCATGCAACAGGCCAACAAAATAAATTAATTATGGCCTTGATATGGTGCAGCGTGTTTATCCATCAGCATGGCTCAATGTCTAAAGTATCAATTAAAAATGCAAGACTATTTTATCTTGTGACCTGGGAAAATGTGGCTGCCCTGGACAGAAACATTCACTGCGGTCTCAGAAATAATACCATGTGGTTCACTGTGTACTCAAACAAGTACTGAGATCTAAAAGGATTACAATATTCCCTATTCTCCACAGGGATCTTTCAGTCACAAATGCATGCTGAGTCTCTTGCAGCACTCGCAATTCCAGCATAAATGAATCCCATGAATCAGATGAAACTAAGTAAACACCAGAACTATGTTCCTTGATTCCAATTCTCACTTTAATATCAGCGGAATATAATAATCACAGTTCGTTACTCTCAAGCTGGGAGCTGTTGCATGCCCACCCACAACAAGGACCCGTGCCCGGCCCTCGGTGGGATTTATTGGCATCTACCTAGGTATGTTTGTTTCCACAGTGGCCCAGCCGTAGAAGAACACGATGATGCCCACCACAGACGCAGGGATCAAAAGCTGAGTATAGACACCAAGCCAGGCAAAGTAGAGACCTATCTTCTCTCCAAAGTACTTCCTAAAGGTTACACAGAAAACATTTGGAGGTAATCAATCAAGTATTGCTCTAAAACAGAGGTGTCCACACTTTTTACCCCAAAGGGTAACACTTTATAATAACTGCACACTATTAATCATTAATTAAGCATTAGTAAACAGATAATTCATAATTTATGAAGCATTAATAGACAGTAATAATCAGTTTATAAATACAGATATAAATGCTTTATAATTTAAAAGCATATCTATAATGTGTAATTTCATACTTCATTCATGATCAATTTATCATTTCTCAATGAAGTATAGCATTATTTACAACCAAGTTATTTAGGAGTTGCCAGTGATTCATAAGATCGCAAGAGATGTAGTAAATTCAGGTAGTTATAAAGCATTTAGTAGTGGTTAGTTAACTATTTATGTGAGCTCATCTAAAGTGAGGACTAGTTATGTCTTGTAAAGCATTTATAAAGGATATTTAAAGGCTCAGTTATCTTCTAAACAAAAAACAGAAACAAACACAACACAGTGATACAGAACATAGAAATATTAACAGCCTTTAAATCTCATTTGTAAAAGCTTTACAAGGCATAAATAGTCCTCACTTTAGATGAGCTCACAAAAATAGTTAACTAACAACTACATATGTTTTATAACTACCTGAATTAACCCTGAATTACAGTAGAAATACATGTTAATAAACCATTTATTAACACTATATGTCTGAATGAAAAGATGTATGAATGCACATTTAAATAGTTTATTAATTATTTACTTACAATTTTTAAGTGATCTTATGAACCACTGACAACGCCTTAATAACTGGTGTGCAAATAATGCTATACTTAATTTAGAAATGATAAATTTATCATTAATAAAGTATGAAAAAACATTTATTAAATACATTATAGATATGCTTTTAAATCAGGTAAAAAGCATTTATATATGTTTTTTATAAACTGCTTATAAATGTCTATTAATGCTTTATAAATGATGAATTAACTGTTTCCTAATGCTTAACTAATGATTAATAGCATGCAGTTATTATAAAGTGTTACCGATTAGGGAATGTAAAATATGGTCATGAAGAACAAGGCATTAATATGTGCATTATAAGTATTAATAAACAGCTATTGTGCTTGTAACATGCATGCTAATAAGCAGCTAGTTAATAGTGAGAACTGGTCCATAAAATAAAGTGTTACCCTAACTATAAATAAGACCTAAAGATATGCATGCTTTTTCAGTTTTTTCCTGACATGTCGGGCCAAATCTGTGACGCAGGACTTGGTTTGGGCATCTCTGATCTAAAGCACTGTGTCAAAGCAATCTGAGAGTTACCTGATAAGATCAACAGGCTGATACTTGTAGAAAGCACCATATCTTGCCCATTCATCATGTAACAGCTGAAACCAGTACAACAAAAATCATTAATCACATTCTGCCTTCTGATTCACTGCATTAAAAATGCAAGACAATAGCGGCATACTTGTCTGTCGTTCTTCCCCTCAGCTTGTCCACTGGGGTGGAAGTCTCCCTGTAATCAAACAAAAACACATTTCAAGTCAACCTGACACGAGATAGAATGGCAAAGGAATCCCAAAAAAACAACTCACATCATGAAGCGGGAATGCTGAATCATAAACCCCATTGGCTATCAGCGTGGTGATACCTGCGAGGCAAAAAACAAGGCACCTTAAAATACCCAGCATCATCTGCCGGAATAATAATTGACTGCTTTGACTTTAAAATGGCCCAACTTCATTGCTTTTGGAAAGCCGGCAGCTCGAGTACTTGAGCAAAAAGACAGCTGACATGTGGAACACGGGCTTTAATCAAAGTAATTAATCAGTCCTCAAAGGAATGACACGTACGCTCTGGTGATTAGCCCTCAATTAATAAAGTAGCTCCTCAGCAAGAAGCTTGAAAGACCACCACTACCCATTGCCCCCCTCTTTCCACCTCAATGGACCAGGCTTCAATTCGGATCCCAATCCCAGAACTTTATGACCCAATTTACTCAGTTTGTATGAGAGAAAGTATGAGAGATGGAAAGAAAAGGAGGGGCACGGCTGGAGAACTAAAGAGAGCACCAAACCATCCCTTCTGCCGGATAGCCTCGATCTCCCAGTAGCCCCCGGTGGTCCGTCTGTGCAGTGGCTCGGTCCAAGGGAGCATATGGCATGGGCTTGTGTTGCACCCGCATCCAAATCTCTCATTCTGGCCCTGACTATCCTGAGGATTTCCCGAAGACTAGTCCGTGCTTAGGTTATGAATTAATGTATTACCAACCCATGGTTTGGCAGGTCCGTGTGCAGGCGGTGCGTCTGAGGATTTCATACACCTGGGGCAGACAGTGAGAGAGAAAGAGTGAGAGAGATACAAGCAAACAAGAAACCGGAAAATTATTCCTGGAAAAATCCCAGCGGAATTGGTTTCCTAGAAGGGTGCCTAGAGACGGCAGTCTCCTGCTGTTAGCACATAACTTTCGTTCCCTTTTGTATATCATGTTCTCTTTTTAAAATCGAAAGAAGACGTATCACATCATACCATTACGGCTGAACAGTACTTTCACAAGCAAAGGAAAAGAGACTCACTATTCGGCTCCTTGTGGCACTGTCGAAGAAGGTGTCCTTTGAATCGATGTTGTACCTGCAAAAAGGCCAAAAATAGCAATGAGACTTCCATGAGTTACCCAGACGCCTTTGGCAATCAAACAAATCCTGTTAAGTACGCTAAAAAAAGAAAGGAACAAAATCCCATGTGGCCACTGATGACATTTAACCCCACAACACCCCAACCACGGCAGGTTCTCACAGGTGGAGCTTGTCCCGGGAGAAACAGTGCGAAAGGAACTTGGTACGGCTGTGTTTTTGCTCCTGATGGGGTACTTTGGGCTGGAACGGTTGATTTAACTTCCGCCATACCTCATTCATGGTGGCAGCAAGACCTTTTTCTTCCCTCAACTCGTAACTCTGAACAACAGACAAAGTTCAAAGGTCAAAATTAGCAGAAAATCATTAGATCGACGATCTGCATCAGTCGTTTGTGCTTTTCACCCTCTTCTCTTAGGGATTGTGGAGAACTCACATTAGGACGTCCCAAGGGACTGGGGTTTGTCTTGAGATTAAGAGAGAGCTCTGCTGTGTCTTACCTTCTTGGTGGGCACCTTGATCTTGAGAAACTCTGCCTCTCTGCTCAACACCTGCCAAGGCGCATGTAGCCGAATGAAAGCATGACCATGAGCCTTGTTCTGGGGAAAGAATTGAAAAGAAATGTCTTCACATACTGTCTCTAAGCTGATTTGTGTAATTTTATGTCATTTTAAGTACAAAAAATAAAATAGTTCTGAAGCATAAGTGACCTGTTCTTAACATAAACTTCGGTTCAGGCCACTTAAAAGAATTAGTTCAGCCAAAATGAAAATTAGACCGTGTTTTACTCACCCTTGAGTCGTTCTAGGTGTATATGTCTTTCTTCTTTCATACGGATCCAGTCATATTATATAAAAAATTGCCCTGGCTATTCCAAGCTCTATCATTGCAGTCATCATTGCAGTGTTACAGTTGAACAGTCCACAAGTCATCAAATAAAGCACGCACATTCATATTAAAACGTGCCACACACAGCTCCTGGGGTTGAATAAAGGCCTTCTGTAGTGAATGCATGCCTTTTTGTAATAAACACTTTCTCTAACTTCTGTTATCTGTAATGCACGGTCTGGAAAACGTTCCAGGCAGATTATGTAGTACGTATGCTAATCTCGAGAGTTTATTTATAGGAACAAAGGAAGCATAGTTTCCTTTCTTTAGTGTAGCAAAAACCAGTCTCCTCTTGGTTTATATCATTATTCTTTGTAAATCTATGGTTTGTACTTCTAATTCATGACCAGTGTTTTATTTTGTTCTTTCTCCGCATTCTTTATTAATTACGCAACATCAACGATCTACGACATCCGCCGAAACGGCTTCCGCGTAAGACAAATAACGGAAATGAGAGAAAAATGTTCATTACGTTTGAAATACGGATATTTTTTTTCATCCCTCGGAGCCATGTGTGGCATATTTAATTATGAATACGGATTTAACGATTCAATCAACTCACACGAGTCACGATTTTGATTTCGCGATTCAATTTAATTCACAATTTATTTATTTTTTAACAAAATGCGATTTTAGACAAATTATAAATTAACTGTGTCCTTTTATTATTGCTTTGACAAAAATCTTCACATTTCTTTGTGAAATTGTAATTTAACAATATACTAATATAGCATTTGCATATTATTGCTCTTTGGTTGGTTTTGATTGCTTCTGTTGTCCTCATTTCTAAGTCGCTTTGGATTTTAAAACAAGCTTTATCAAAATAAATAACAGCTTTGTCTGTGCTCTTTACATTTAAAATCAGAGGCAACCACTGCATTTTAATAATTATCCAAACAAAGCTGCTTCATATACAGTATGCAACATGAGTTTTTAATCTAAATTAGATTGTATAATTAAACAATTTGAAGTCAAAACAGAATGTTTTGTGAAACTATAAATAAAAATATATACAAAACAGCGGATGAGCTGATTCACTCTCTGCCAGCATGTGGCACTTAAAGCGTTTCTTTGGTTTCTGTTAACAAAGCAGCGAGGCACTTATAAACTTTAATATGCATTATGATGAAAAGTAACAATGCCATCTAAACTTTTCTAAAGACAGCAAGTTCCGCTCAGACATGGATTCATATAAACTCCTAACCCTAAATGAATCAAGATTTGTTCAGCATCTCAACAGTTTCGAACTGGTTAATCGTTACATCCCTAATTATGAATGCATGCTTTTTATTTGATGACTTGTGGACTGTTCAACTATAAAACCCACTGACTGCAAAGATAGTGCTTGGAATAGCCAGGACAATTTTTTATATAACTCAGACTGGATTTGTCTGAAAGAAGAAAGACATATACACATAATATGCTTCGAGAGTGAGTAAAACACAGTCTAATGTAAATTTTTCGTGAACTAACCCTTTAAGACAAGAAAAATGCTGACCCATATGTATTTTCTATTGAATTTTGACAATATTTCGGTAATTATTTCACTTTAATTGAATTTTTATTGTATAAGTACATGCACTGTCAAAATATACAAAAACTGTTAGGGATGCACGATAATATCGGCACAACATCGGTATCGGCTGATAAAAGCTTAAAATGACCATCATCGGTATCGGCCGATATGAATATTTCTGCTGATGAGCCAAACCGATATTCTCCAAGTGAAATAATTGACCTGTTTTTCAGATGTGAATGTCTGTCTACATTTGTAAAATAATACATTTATGGTAGAATCAGTACAGAAGAGATACATGGATTTCTCTTCAGTAAAATTAAAGTTTAATATATCAGTATATATTTGTATATATATCGATATCGGTATCGGCCAAAATTATTTTGAAAATATCGGCATATCGAATATCGGCCAAAATCCAATATCGTGCATCCCTAAAAACTGTACCTTACGACAGTCCACCTAAAGGGACAACTTTGTACCTCATCAGTAATATACATGTATATTTTTAAGGTACTACTATGAACCCTTCTAGGGATAAATAAGATACAAAGACGTCCCTTTAAAGGCATTGCCACAATGACAAACTGTTGGAGCCCTAAAGGAACAATGTGAGTGTGGGAAATTAACAAATGAATTGAAACGTTTGTGTATAATCAAATTGTTCAATGTTTTCATTGCATTGAAAATGCAGATAAAAACAGGATGCCTTTTCTTTAAACAAAACTACTAAATCCAGTACATGCCCTTTATGAAAGGTATGTTTTTGGGTCATGTATTTAAAAATGTTACTTGAGCTGCAAAGTTGACTAAATTCCCCTTTTAGAGGTGAGATCGTTCTAGTCGATATAATCAATTACACCAGCCTCAGAGATGTTCTGGTTATACTTATATGCACATATTTTAAGGATTACTTTGCAGTGTTGACCACTTGCCTCTTAAGTTTTTAAATGTTTTACTAGAAATGCATTTCATATTTGTTTAACATACTGTGGAAATTATTGCCTGTGGTAATCGGCAGCATGCAAACACAAACACATGATTTGAAAATAACCTAAAAAAGGCAGCATCAATGTCAAAAGTGTGGCAGATCGTCATCATCCAAGAGCCCTAAAGAGGGACTATATATATATAAAATATACATGGGGGGTGGGGGGTATGGAATTATCTCTTTTTGCTAGCTGAAGCCATGTAACCTAACACTGAAGCTGCGTTGTGTCCATACAGAGATGACAGTAACCATATATGTCTGGCAGTGGTCAGCCATGCCATTTAGAGAAGCATGTGTTAAGAAGAAAGGAAGATGAAACTGAAAGAGATGTCGGGGGTGAGATGAGAGTGATGAGACAGAATGAGATGATGGAAACCTGAGGACATCCTCACCGTCCCCTGCGTTCCAACACGGCGGGGGGGGTTTTCTCTGCCCCCTCCTCATTCACACACCCACAAAGGAGAGATAAAAATAACATTTGGATCTGAGAAGGTTAATTAGGATAAGATATTCCAATTAGTACTTCATCTCAGCAGGGTAAGGCAATTAGGTCGATTTGAGCACAGTCTGAGTGGGAGCCATCACTACAGAAACTGGCTGCGACTGACATTTGAGGGGCTCCCGAAGACCCATGAGCGGAAACGGTTCTTCATGACAGATTGAACCCTGTCTGTGACATTTGGTATAATTAACTTAAACTAAGAGTTGAGACACAACATATCCGTCTCAACATCTCCTAAGACTTCATGTCTTACACCAGAATTGCAAGCTCTAGTCCGAGACTAAAAACTTAAACAGTTTGCCACGAGACTCCAAATTAGAAACTTGTGAACAGACTTTAGGTCCACAAGAAGACGCTGTTTAGATAAAAGAAGGTATCTTTTGCATGCCGTAAATTTTGTGAGATTATGCATCATTTTGTATTACATCATTTGTAGTACATCATTGTGATTAAAACTGGTTTAATCTCCAAAGGTTTACAGACGATGATAATAAAAGAAGCGCTGGCATCTACTTTAGAAAATGCATGCATTTTTGAAATTAGACTACATGAAGCATTCTAGAATAATTGTAATATATAATGTAAAATTTAGGTTTGGTATGGTTTGGCAAACAAACAACCCGTCTAACGCGTCCACTGAAACATGATGTCAGAGGCAATGACTTCTTCTTGACCATTGAAGATATTCAAAACAAAACTTCACTCTTATTGACTATTTAGTCATTCCACCCGGCACCTCAAGCATAAAACAATAAACTAAAACTCAACTATTCTAGAGTGCCTGAATCTATCTGAGATGGCATATTGCCACAGAGTGATAGTAAACGCTAACGATGTGCCGAGATAAGAAGAAAATGCCAGGTAAGACGTTCTAAGGTGTGACTTGACCAGCTGTCCCTCTTCAGACTGTCTTCAGTCAAACTTCACTTACCGGCTGAATAATTCAGTGCGTCTGACTGCAGGTATTTGTAGAGGTCAGAGAGCATACCAGCTGGGGCAAGACATTATGTAACGTTTGTGATCAGACAAACCAGAAGACTGGGTTTGGTGAACAGGATGGTAATGATGATGATGAAAGTCATCATGACAAAGCGTGTCACTGCAGGCACATCTTGCCACCTCAGGCTTCCCATGGGGAAACGATTGTTTAATATCGCTGTGTTTTTAAATGTACGAAGCATGGAAATAAAACACCTCAGACTCAGATGATCATGTCCGAGTTGAAAAGGGGTATCTATGCTTTATAACAATGACAAATAGCAAAGCGTTACATTTAAAGGGAGAAATTTGGTCCTTTTCATGCTAGGGTACAGTTAACTCAGTGTGCTGTCAAAGACTGGTTCACAGCTCTTCTGAGAGAGAGTAGACAATCACTACTATTACCACCCTGATAATCTTACTTGGCTTCACACCACAAGCATTCACAGTCTAATCATCCTACAGATGCAGTACAAAATGATCACAAAGACAGATGCACAAGAACAACGTTTCTTCTACTAAAGAGTTTTTCTTTAAACAAGAATTAATCACTATTAGCTTTTTAAGTAAGGAGAGTTCATCTGATTCCCCAGATATGATGTAAAAACAAGCGCACTAGCAACAGATGAAGAAGAGTTCATTTGGGACCAAAAACTTGGAAAGACTGACTAGCTCATAATTCACACAGACACGCACACACACACACTATTAAGGAAACAGTCTTTATGAAAACCAAAGGAGTCAATTTTCATTGTCAAGATCCTCCTCAAGATGTCCTAAAATGTCTAGGATATGAATAGAAGTGGTCACATGACTGCTGTTGTTTTTGACAAGGCACGACTCAACTGATCTAAAGTGACAGCTTTCTATAAAATCAGCACCAGATGTGGCCCTTAAAAAGACCAAAAACGCAATTAGATGCATCTGGCTAAAGAAAAACCTGCTAACTCTCAAATGATGGCATGTAAAACCAGCACGATTAAGATTTATTTAGTTTCTACTCACCTCTTTATCATGCTCAATTTCCAGCCCGGCATCCTTTAAATTGCCCTCGAACTCCTCTCGGATAATGATTTTCTCCCCATCGGCCGGGTCTGGGGGTCCGACGTCCACCACCACCTCAGCGTGTTCATCCTTCCCTCCCTCTGTGTCTTTTTCCTCCACTCCTAAAGGATAACTACCATTGGAGATGGTGGACAGTCTGTGTTGACTAGGAGACCCCCGGACAGAGGAGCGTTTTCGATAGTGGTACACCAGCACATAGTCCACTTTCCTTCGGCCGTCAGCAAAGCACAGCCGTTTGCGAGGGTCCTGGTCCATGTCCATCAGGTTACTGGCCACCTGAACAGGTGAGAGGAGAATACAATGTACCCAGGCTCAGTGTTCATCAGCAGTGTGCGTGCATATCAAATTCAACTTCGGAGAAAGAGGGGAGGGAGTATGATGAGGATAGATGTAGGTCAGACTATTACTTCTTAATTTGGCTGCTCTCAATACACTTTAATTTAGATTGAAACTATGAAAGCCATGGACAATTGTCATTCATGCCATTATTTCCAGGTTATCCTTCATTCAATGTTATGGCTATAGAACTATAGTATTGCTGCTAGTATTCTAGTAGTATTATTCAAGAAAATATCCAAAGCATACTCACATGTATCTTGTTGTCAGTTGTCTGCAGCATGTTGTCACACTTAAATAAATACACAAAAACAATAAGAAACAGCAACAGTTTCTCAGCTTTCCTGGAAGATTGTGTGCGTTTCTGGTGGCATGCTCGTTTCTACACAGACGCCATCATCCATATTTCCCTCTGTTTATCCATCGATCTCGCAAAGCATGAAATCCATCCGTCTGTCTGATTTTGGCACCGTATACTGGGAAGCGCAAAGCTTTGCTTCACGCACAACAGAACGCATCTCCACAGAAACTTCTGATTTGTCCCTGACTAATTGTCCCTGGAGGAATACCTGCGCGTCTCCAAGCGCCGGAGTGCATCATTACGCGCCGGAGGGGATTGCGCGTGCGTAAAGATGAAGTCTCCAACAGGTTCAAGATCCACCCCCCTCCCTCCCCAAAAAACATTCACCAAACATCCGTTTAATTCACCGTGAATCTCTGTTAAATAGCGCTTGGTTTGAGCTTAATATATAGGATTCCGGTTAAATGCCACTTACGTACAATGCTTACTTCTAACTACGTAAAGTAATGACGAAAAAAAATATTAATAAAGAAAAAAATACTGTTGATGGAGCAATGCATAAAAGAAATTAAAACATAAACATAAGGCTAGTATAAAAAATAATAATAATAATGTGACATTGATGCATGCAAATACTTTTAAAAATATATTTTTTTATGGATATTTCCTGTTAATTTCAGTCACTTGGAAAGTGTTGAAACTCCTCCTTTTTCGACTTTTAGTGAACAGGCATCTTGCAGCTTATACATATTTCATACACTTTTTGTATTTCAACCATTCTGCCTCTTTCTCTGTCAACCTAATTAATATTAATGTATTCAAGCTAGTTTCATTAATCACTATACATAAACATGCAACCTTTTAAAACTGATTTACAATAAATCACATTTACCTAATTTTTTTATCATTAAATATTAAGACTTCATTAATCAGGACAGTTTGTCCAGATGTCTAGGAAAGTGTCGTGGTTGTGGCATTTGTTGTCATTTAGTGGTTAAGGACAATTTTAGAGCAATAATAGCCAACTTCTTCACCCCTACTATAAGGTTCTGAGGCTTTATTTCTTTTAAGTAATCTACAAACACATAACCCATAAAACTGAGTTTATTTGCCACATAGACATGTTGAGCAGGCTACTCACCTGATCCCAAGACTCTTCACTGAAATCAAATGGATCATCAAAGGTGCAACTGATGGAGTTCATGACTTCAATCTCAGATAATTCCTTTAATTCACTCCAGATAGAAGAGGACTCACTCAATGCAGTGCTGACTCCATTCAGAACACAGCTATGCACCTCTGTTCATGACACAATACAAATGTTTAGAGCAATTAATTTCCATACATTTAACATTTACATTTCTCTTACTCCAAGAACATGACTACACGGGGTTAAGGATGCACTTTAAACCTTTAAAAGACCTAAAAAAGAGACCTACAAAGACATCACACACCACAAAAAACAATCTATTTTTACATTAACAATTTGCTATATTTTATTCTAAATGAAATATATATATTTTTTCTAAATATAAGCCATATTTATAATAAAAATTCGAATAAATGTCACCTACACAGGCACTCCACATCATAAATGTTAAGTATGTCAACAGCATGTTGTTATCCGGACAGAGCATAACCGTTCTGTTAAATGCCTCTGGTACGGTTTATAACCGAAGTCAGGAGTTTTTAACACACTGTCAACCCATGTACAGGCAATTATCTGTCAACAGGGTTTATCATGACTTACCTACATATGAACAGGATTTATTCACAGCCATGTTACCAGCGAGCTGATGCGCAACCAGGTATGGGACGCTTGTAGACTGTGAAGGTGCAAAATCCTCTCAAGGCTTTGACCAGGCTTAATTTAATACCATGACTGCTGGAAAGAGAGCGAGAGAGAGAGAGAGGGCTTATGATTGTGCCAAAATTTAACTAATTTCCAGGACCTTCTGTCACCGGTGAACACAGCCCACTTATCATCCAGGTCCACCAGAAATGGATCTATTAAAAACTGAAGCAGATTCTGTGGAAATGTCTTGGAGTGTTTATTCTGGCTGACAGCATCATTAGGATGATGCACCTGCCCCATTCAGTGCAACTATGTCACACACTAAAATATTAGGCCTAGCAGCCTTTATCCCAGCAAACAGGAAATGTCCTCAAAACATTGGCTAATGTTCTGGCAAGGTTCTCTCAAAGTTATTATTTCTGAATGTTCTCTGAACATTCAAATTGTCCACTTTTCCTTTTTTATTTTCTTGGTTAAAAAAAAAAAATGGAAAGGGAATTTTCCATTTCATAATTTTGCAAACATTTTTGGAATGTTACTTTTTTGGGATATTCTCTAAACATTCTAAAACAGGCAGTAACATTTAAGAAATTCCCTAAATGTTTTCTGTAACATTCACATACCCAAGAAAAACCTGGACATTCAGAAATATCTTTTTCATAACTTGATGTAAGCAAAACATTTTTTTATTATTATTATTATTGGCTTGGATGTGATGCTCTTTCATACAGAAGATCAGAACCCCTTTAGAAACATATACTGGAACACACAATTACCGTGATTTTCATGTTGCCAAGAAACGTTCTATATAGGAACTCATTCAGATCAGCGAGGAAACATAGGATTTCCTCCATTCAGGAGCGACACTTATACCCCTCACCAGCTCACCCACACAACTGCTCTCGATTTGCTTGATTTTCTCTTGGAAAAAAGAATGGTGAGTATGTCACGTTTAACTCTTCAAAAGCCTGCCCATTAAATCAGCCTAGATGCTCCCATGCATTTCAGACCTTCTATTTAAATACATATATACTTTACATTACTCACATAGTTCTGGAGGGTACAGTTAGGATAGATTTGGTCCACTGAAAGGGAGGGATTTGCACTGGAAAGGCATAAATCTAATATGTATGTATCTTAATCCATGCTCTGTACATATGGTGGGAGGTTAAGGCAAGGTATTGATGAAAGTCAACTGTGCAACAGACAAACAAATATACATTCAATAAATTAATAACAGATTCCACCTAAAGAACCAAGAGGTTTGGGGCTGTGAATGTGGTGCAACATTAGCACGCGCTTGTTTTTCAGCTTGTCTTTTAGTAGTGTGTGCCCTCATGTGTTCAATAATCAACATTGCAACCTAAATATCGCTCTTTTATTTATTTTTTTACATTGTCTGAAAACCACAAGAGGGCACCATTAACACAGCATCATCGTGTCCCTTTACGTTTGCCTGTATAAATGTATATATTTAAATTGTTACAAATTGAGGCAAATAGATAAACGCACAACTGTACAGAAAAAAAAAACATTAATAAAGTGAGTGATGCTACATTTGTTTACAACACACATTATATTACAAAATTACATAGGCCTACTGTCTGAATATGTAAGTTTGGTGGTTAGAAAAAATAATGTTGCTGCCCTTGATTGTAATAGCATTGCATAACATAAGTGATAGGCCTAATTTTTTTTTTTTTTTTTTAGAGTGTTTAAACTTGTCTAGACTTTATCCAGCAATATGTTCTCTGATAATGCACATGTTCTTGTTCGCTTTTATGAGTTGTTTGAATAACAGTCAAAATTAAAGTGTAATTATTTCATTAAATTGTCATCAGGTTTGGCTTAATACAAATTCAGTAGTATGAACAAATATTTCATGACATACACCCATATCTGGTAGCCTGCTTGTCTAAGAAGCTGTTTAGTAGGATCATGGTTTTGCATACCATTGCATGAATAACTGCATGCAATCAAATGATTAAGTTAGAAACCCCTTGCTATGAATACAGGTGCCATCAGTTGTCTTCTTATGAATGATTTGTTTTGTCATTGAGTCAGTGTTGCTGATGCAAAGTAGGCCCTTGGTTAACATACACCAGGTAACTCAATTAGGATTTAATCATGAGTCATTTGCCAATGGTTAAACATTAAACTGTTGGTTACTTGAAAACTAACATTCATATGGGAGGGCACAGGGGTATGTGAATATTTGATCTGTTTACTGGTCGCATATGTCAGATTTATTGCATGGCTCAGGCAGAGAAAAGCTGTTGCTCTCAAACATTGTTTACTTAATGAAGTCAGTGTATTGGTGAAGGGATAGATAAAATAGGCCAAATGATGGAAGGTTTGCGGAGACATTTTATCACTTGTCTTTCATCACTCACTTGTGAAAGTATTTTGTAGTATTTTTAAAATATGGTGCAAATGAGCGGTAAAAACCTGATTGCGCATTCGTTTTTTAGTTTTTTTCCTGTCCTTGTGCAAGATGCCACCTTGGTCGGTTGCCCATGTAGCCCATTCCTAAATCCACCACTGCATAGCATCGTTACCCACCACTAGCCTCCAATGTCCCGAACTCAAAAGAGCGCTTTTTTTTTCTAAACGGTCTTTGTGCCACTATGAATACAGAGTTGTTTTGAAGAGAGATCCTTTCACAAAAGGCCTCAAACTGACCCTTATTTCTCCTTTTTCCTTCTCTTTGAGAATAAATCGGTTTAATTTCAAATCCAACTGAGGAAATGTCAAGGAACCACTTAATATCACTTAATATTATTAATATCCACACAAAAGATGACATTTTTTGAAGAATGTTAATACCAAACCATTTTGTTCTGTTGTATTTTGTATCCACATATTAAGAGTCAATGGGAAAGGAAACTGATTAGTTAACAAAAACATATTCTTTTGTGTTCCAAGAGAAATTCATTGTGAATGGCATGAGGGCGTCTAAATGATAATTTAAATAAAAAATAAAGAGTATGACTAAAAAAGATATGCAATAGGTTTTCCCAGCAAAAAAGAGGGTGTTTTGTTATACCATGACACAGACAAGATTAAATGTTGTCATGTCTTTGCTCAACGTGTGAAAATGTAGAAATATGTGCCCACATTCCACGAAACAAACATGCATGAAATATGCACTTTAAAAACTAATCAAATTTGATTGTTTACAAAAACAGACATTGTTCACCCAGTAATCTCTCTCAAAATGAAATTACTGGTGAAATGTCACTCTGAGGTCGAACAGGTCTTGTGTCTGAATTAGCCCAATTTTCTGGAATTTCATACCTAAATGATTCAACTCCATAGGCCACTGAATTCAGTGAGCATCTTGGATGCTGAAGTGAGACACACATTGTGACTCAGTTCTACGCCATCTCCTTTGTTGACAATAGCTTCGTTAAGTAGGCTAAATGAAAAATCAATAAATATAGGGTGACCATTCGTGCCCTTCATTCACAGACACTCCCTGGCCAGGATTTCTATATTGCCTACAATATCCAGGTTTTGGCTTTGTTTGTACTGTGCAGACAGATCAGTGTTTTGACATCAAAGTAGCATTAAAGTAATAGAAAGCAGTGACATTTACATTTACGCATTTAGCAGACAGTTTTATCCAAAGCAACTTACAGTGCATTCAGGCTATACATTTTTACCAGTATGTGTGCTCCTTGGGAATGGAAAGACTTTAACCTATCGATCATTCTTTTGTCATGTGACATGACAGCATTGGATAGAGAAATTAATTTACAAGCATCCTTACAAATGGGTGCATAGTCATTATTATTATCATCATCATTATTATAATTATTATTTACTATTAATGTTACTGTGTTTCTGGTCTCAAATTGTAGCTTGTTACTTCTTATGGTTTATAAATGTGTGAATTGCTGTCATGATGGTTATTTTCCATACACTGAATGTTGTAACAAAGGTAATAAAGAGTTGGTTAGTATTACTATAATTATCATTATTATTATTAAGTTTCTTTCCGGCTCAGACTGCATATAGGTTAAAGCTTATGGGTCTGTGAACAAATGACTCGAAAAACCCAAAGACTCATGAGATGAACTAATCAATTCTCTTCCCGGCCCCAGACTGCATTGGTGAACTAACTACTAAACTAATTCCAGTACAGAACCTATAGAGTTTTGCGCATGCGCGACTGAACGAATCACTCCCCAGGACGACTCGTTCTTTCCGAAGTCACATTAAAGATTCGAATCGTTCACGAACGATTCATCACTACTCTCACTGTCCTCTACACCGATCGGTCTGTGCAGCGCTGCATTATCTCGAACACCTAATATGTACTACACGTATTTGCATCGCTTCTCATTTTCTGTAGATCCCACTTTCTCACGACTGGTCTATTATATACAATGCCTGTGTGTTATTGGTCTACTGCTTTTTCGATCTTTACCTGCAGCAAGTACCTATAAGCTAAGAAAACAAAGCCAAAACCTGGATATTTTAGTCAATAGAAATCCTGGCTAGGACCTGTCCGGGAAAAAAGCACGCATGGTCACCCTAATTGCCTAAATATATGATATTCCATCGAGTCCCTGGCAGTATGATTGAAAGTCATTGTATTCCAGTTGCTAAAGATGACGTGCATCACAGAAGGAGATGGACGGGTGTCACAACACTGGGGGAAGAAGAAAAGCGCTGCTCTGACCGTGACAATGGGCTCCATTCATCTGCAACGAAATTATCATCCTCACTGTACTCGCCTCTCCGCAGAGCCGGCACCACCAGCTTTAGGAAAAATCAATCAAATCAAAGCATTTCTATAATTAGACAGAGGACAGACTTTGTAAACAGAGAAGAAAATGTTCACTGTGGAAGCAGCCATGAGTAATCGTTGCATAAGGTAGCAGTGAATGTTAATTATCCGCTTATTCGTGTTTTCCGCAAATGCCACATGTGAGGTGCAATGCTTTGTTAAATATACCTTAAAGTTTTGAGGATTTAGCATCTTTATATTAGCTTTTGGAGAGTAAACCACGACTGACTAATGACGATGTGTCATGTGATGTTGACATCCTCATCATTTAGAGGAAAACATTATATGCTGTAGCCTATTTTACACTTAAAGTGAGATTTTGAAAAATGTATAATTTATAGCCTGCTGTCAAGTGGTTTCAGTATTAAAGATGTATTGATTAAGCCTATTTCAGAGTAAAAATGGCATCAGATAATATTTGTATACAGCTCTTCGAGAAGGATATAGCTTTAACAGCAAAACTAATTGCTAGCATTGCTGAAACAAAAATATCTTATGAAAGAATGACATGAAATTTTTATTATTTCATTTATTTTATTTTGTTATTTTGTAGAACATTCCATTTTATCATTTTGCAAAAACAAAGACCTTACATTTGAATGTTCTCTGAACTTTATCCAGGTTTTTTTAGTTTGCAACATAAACACACATCTTTTATCAGATATCACTGATTATATTATGATTGCAGATCTGCTCATTTGTTAGTGTTGCAACCATTGTGACAACTTTTTTTTTTTTTTGGCCCCAAGGTCAAAGCGATTGATTGCCATCTTAAAATTGATAATACACTGAGACATGTCACAGAAAGGTGTAAAATGCCATGTTCAGAAGAGAGACAACTCCTATCTTGTGATGCACACGGTCTGAAAACAAACACAGAAAACAAGACAGAGAGGACACTCTTAACATGTTCTTCTTCAAATGCTATTATCTTTCTTTTTTGAGTACATACAAATTCATTAGCCTAAAAAAGACAGAAAGACAAGTGTGACTGACTCCAGAGCGTCTCTCTCACATGAGAGGTGGGAGTTTGCTGTTATAAAGTCACTTCCCCTCAGCGCAGCAGCATTGAGCCACAGACGAGCATCAAGGACAGACACAGACCTTTGGGAAATTAAACATCTGAGAACAACAAAACTTCTGTTGCTGTCTATTAGATTTAGAAACTGGATTTACATGATGTCGAAGTCAGGCCTGTCCAGTGCAGAGCAGTGCATCAAATACATGATATTCGTCTTTAATTTCATATTTTGGGTGAGTTTGATACTTAACACTCCTAAATGTTTTATCGAGTCAAAATATTTGTAAGCCTATGTGAGTGACATAATGTCTTGGCTACATACTTGATATTCTGTCTGAAGATGCTAGTAGTCTTTGAGTTTTTAAACACATTTCTAAAAATAGGCCTTGCTACTTTGTAAATCACTAGACTACGATAAATATAAAAGGCTGATATCTGTTTTGCTGAATTGAATTGACATTGATTGGCTCTCCATGTCGTTTCGAAAATTCACCTACTATGGTGAAGGCTCAACTTAATATTAATTAGGCCTAGTATAACACTATTGTATGGCATCTGGATCAGCGAGAACAGTACGATTGTATATGTTCGCAATCTTTGATCTGTTGGCGAATTATATATATATAAATTATGAGATAACGCATAAGCTATCTAAGGAACTACTATATGAGGAAAAAAATAGCCTAGGCTGCTACTATATATATATATATATATATATATATATATAGTAGCTAGGCTATTGAACTATTATATGCCTAGGCTATATATATATATATATATATATATATATATATATATATATATATATATATATATATATATATATATATATATATATATATATATATAGTAGCCTAGGTTATTGTTTACACATATAATAGTTCCTTAGATAACTATACGTAAAATAATAATAATAATAATAATTGCCTAGGCTACTAAAAAAATGAGAATCGACTCATGACGCGATTTTACTCTTAATTAGATTACGGCGACTTTCATCTCTAGGAATGTTAGGCTACTGAGGAACGTCAGCACGACATAATTAATATTCATGAGCTAAGAGTTCATCATATATATATATATATATATATATATATATATATATATATATATATATATATATATATATATATATATATATATATGTAAACAAATCTATGTTCGCCATAGTGTGATTCAAAATATGACGGCGTGGGCAGCGGGTAAGCAGAGCATGCTCAGAAACTAAAGACAAACCAATTTTCGATTTCAGAGAGAGGTTTGCATATTAGTTGAGCGGTTAACGAGACGTTTCAGGGTTGAATAATGATAAAGTCCAATATGGTATTTTTTTCTCATTGAGAGGAAGAACATTTCAAACTTTTGCATTCCTGTTGCTTGGAAACCACATCCTTAATCCATCCCATCAATTAGGTTAAATTTAGCCTCAGGGATGAAATGTAAACATATTTCACAAAGAAAGAAATAAGGACAGAAACCCATTACCTGTCACTATAGAAAAATAAACATATAGGCTAAACAATCTATATTAGCACTAACAAGTTTGGCTGAACATTTTGAGTGTTTCACCAAGAAACTTTAACCCTGTAAAACCTGACATAAGAAATAATTTTTAAATAAAGGTTTATTGCACCAAGATATACTTTACATAAAAATGTTTTATGTTTTGTTGCATATTTCATAAAAAACAGTCATGAGGAGGGAAAAAATCCTCACTGAGCAAAAATATGCAATTTGGCTCATAATGCCAAAAAGATGAAATTCAGAGCTTGTAATGTAAATCAATGAGCGCTCTAACAAATGCATATAAATATCAGCCGTCACTTTATATCTTCTAATAATATGTTTTAGGAAGATGATATTTAATTAGCTTTTATTATAAAAGTTCTGCAGTTTTCATTGTAGGGGCAAAACATAATTCAGTGCATGATGATTGAGAGATGAATAGATAGATAGATAGATAGATAGATAGATAGATAGATAGATAGATAGATAGATAGATAGATAGATAGATAGATAGATAGATAGATAGATAGATAGATAGATAGATAGATGACAACCTTTTATTTGCGATCTTCCCCTACACTTTCCTGTGACAGAGAACATTTATAAATTTTGCTCCTCCTCCTTTTCCCTCAAAGGCCAGGTAGGAGCGAATGGCCTGCTGGATTTTTTTTCCATTTCTGGTACTCAGTGTCGTATGTTTTCTCTTGAAACTATGCTTACATTTTAGCCATGGCCACAGGATTAGAGTGTTTCAAATATGAAAAAATTATCTTCAACTTTATATTCTAGGTAGGTGTTTTTATATCATTACGTGAGCACATGTTAATTCAGTTGTATGTTAGAGTAAAAAGGGAACATAATTGAGAGATGTAAATGTGGGTTAAATGTGATGTCTTTGATGTAGTGCATGACAAACAATTTTCAACATTCTGTCTACAGTTTTCACACTTGACTTAAGTGTGAAATTAGTTGCATGTGCATGTGACTTAAACAGCAGCTGTGGTCACACTGGGATTTTTTAGAACATTCAATCTGGTTAAATCTGTTTAAGAACATGTAGGGTTTAATTGCACAATGATTAACAGCTCATTTGTGGTTAACATCTGGTAGTGACTGTTTTATGTATGCCTGCTGTAATCGTACGTTTCCCGTTGACCTTTAAATGTGACCTAAAAAATTGTTTATCTTGAATGTGAGACATTTTAACATGTTGTAAGTCAAAAACAAAAATAATGCACAAAAGAAGTTGCAGGCCTCTACATTTTAAAACCAATAACAGTGAAAATGAAGTTCAGTCTGTAACGTTTATCTTGTCTCAAAGTGCTTCAATATGAAAATTCAAAAGGGTCTTGGTATTTAGGCCTGGACCTAAGTGAGCTTTGTGATGAGTGGACAAAATGGCAAACACTGAATCAACCCATCAGCAGCTCCCATTGTGTGTGAATGGAAAAAGCTAGGATCAGATTGGGACTCTTCAAGGAACAAGCCTCCACGCTCCTGGCAGTCAGTCACCATGACTCATATTTGGGACTGCGTTTTCCAAAGCAGAAGAGCACTGGAGGATTGCAATGAATTTTTCAAGTGCCTGAGATGCTAGTCTGTATGTGTGGGTTTTTGGTATGATCTGGTTTGACAAGTATGGTTTATTTCCTAGTAGCCTATACATTACATCATTGGTCAAAGCACTCGAGGATGAACGCTGATCCATCCATTATGCAATTTCATAGAAGGTGGACCAACTTTTTATGTGCATACTTCCAAAAAATCTGTTTTGACTGCAATCAATTCTAAAGGTTTATTGTATTTTGTATGTGAGCTGTTAATTATCTTATTCCTGTGAGAATGTGTAGAAAAAGAATGATTACAGTCTAGTACGTTACTCATTCATACAGCATCCTAGGAGTTGCTCTGGACAAATTAGAGTTTAGAGTACAGAATATTTTTGCATATCTATTTATAAATGTTTGCCATGTGGACGTAAGATCTTGCAGTTGCATGCAGGCTAGAAAGATTATCAGGTTGGTCAGCTTTTTGTTGAAGAGGGTAAGGTTTAGTTTGGACCTGACTTCCTGAAAGCTTCACCCTTGGCCTGCAGCTATGTTTCCTTTATGTGGTTGTTCAGTTTCCCAATGTCACTGTTCCTTAAACTTAACACATCCCTAAATTTATTAGCCTACGTCTTTTGTTTGTGTCCTCAGCTCGCAGGTACAGGAGTGTTTGCTGTTGGTCTCTGGCTGCGTTTCGATGAAAGAACCAAAGAATTCTTCACTGGAGAAAATGCTTCAACTGTGTTCCTCACAGGTGAGTTTGGTCTGGATTTCTAGGTTACCCTTCCTCGGTCCTGAGTAACTTCTCAGCGAACCAAAAGACTCTCCTTATCTCCATACACCTCCGTATAGCTCCTTTTATCACCTACATGATCAGGTCTTTATAAGTTGATTGTGTATGAGGTTTAATGGAGGTCATGGAAAGCAGACACACCTATTTCCAGACACCAGACCATCTGTCATGTGAACAGTGCATCATGAACAACATTCAACATCAAACAAATAAAATGTGAATCAGGAGCATGACAGAGTTGTTCTGGCTTCTATACAGTATATAAAATGTATGAAAAAATGCACACACAACTAGTCAAAACTTATTGGAATAATTAATAAAATAAGTATCTTATGTTTATTTTATTTATTCCTGTGATCAGCTGTATTTTCAGCGTCATTACTCCAGTCTTCAGTGTCACATGATCCTTCAGAAATCATATTGAAGGATAATATTCTTTGTATCTTGGCTTGTGGAGGAAGACCACAAAACAACCAGAAAAATGAGCTTTAAACCCAAAACCAGCCTCCTAATAAAACATCCCTCAGTTTTTGAAGGGTGGAAACCGCCTAAATATAGTGACAGGGATGTTGGGTTTCTGTTTGCAGATTTGTTTTTTAAGAGGCAGGTTGTTTGAGTTATAATGGGAGTAGTGTGTTTTGGAGGAGGCTGTCTTTGGCCCGCGTGATGCCAGCTCTGCCCTTTCCCATCATCCCTCACAGAGCCGCCTTTCTCCTCCTCGCCAACAGAACCCACATTGTTTGCTCCCTTCCCACCTCCTTTTGTTTGGCCTCTGTCAGAAGAATGTTTGCCTCCATCAAACCAGAAACATTGTCATCTTAGTAGTCAAGTGTCAAAGTGCATGTCAGAGGTTTGGAAAGAACTTTAAGCAATGCAATGCCAAACATCCTAATGACGGACAGTCCAGAAAAGCAGCTACAAAGGTTCCACAGGGGGTTTAGAAGAACCATTTTTTGGTTCCCTGAAGAAAATTAAGAAATAACAGTCCTTAAAAAACTGAATATGAAGAATATTTTAATCATCTGAAAAACCTTTTTCCTCTAAAGAGCCTTTTGTGGAATTGAAAGATTCCATGGAGGTTAAAGGTTCTTCATGGAACCGTAGATTCAATAGGTAGGTTGGTGTTCCGTTGTTTCTATGGATACAGCACAATCCACTTAAATGGAATTTTGATTTGCATATCTTGCTTTGCATAGCTTGCAATGTATAAATTATAACTTTTTCCTTTCGCTACTTTATCAGAATAAGTAGCTACAGGAAAACTTTATAATTTACATTTTACATATACGTTAAATAACAATGAGAATAATGTATGGTTGTTATACATTAAATCTGACAAAATGCTATTTAGAGTAAATGCCGTTGACTTCAAGCATTTATTTTTTATTAATTTCTTTCAGATGAGAAGCCAAAGAAATAGTAAGGCAACTGCGTTGGTAAGTGAATGGGAGTAAAAGTGTGGTCTCTTTCTCCACCTCAGGGGTCTACATCCTCACTGTGGCAGGTGCCGTCATGATGGTGGTCGGGTTCCTCGGCTGCTGTGGAGCAATAAAAGAATCCACTTGCATGCTGGGACTGGTGAGTCCTCCCACATTTCTACAACATAAAACAAAAAAGATTTTGTTCGACGTTGTTCGATGCAGTTAAAATAAAGGTTTTTGCAGTCATGCCGTAGAGGGGCCATTTTTGGGTTCCTCAAAGAATCTTTTAGTTTTTCTGCTATGAAATTTTCACGGATTTTAAAGGTTTTTAATGGAAGCATTGATTCCAATAAAGTTATCATGGTTATCATGTGGCTTTGACCCCGCAGGCATGATTTATTCTTTCTGGTTGGCATGAGAATGAAAATGCTGTTGTCCGTGTTCACTTCTTCTCTCACTTTTTCTTGCTCACTCCAGTTCTTTGTGTTCCTGCTCATCATTTTTGCTGCAGAGGTGGCCGCTGGAATCTGGGGATTGTCCAATCAAGACGAAGTGGGTGACAGTCATTCTTCTGATAGTCAAGTCACATTTATCTGTATTGAACTTCACTTTATATAGTACAGTGACTGATGGGAGTGATCAAATACAAATATAATTCTATCCAGCTATAAAGCAGCTGTAAAGAACAATAGTGTCGTTATGCAGATTCCATTCAATAACTGTCAAATTTCCAATTCTGAAATTACTTCAAGGCAACTTTACTGAAGACAATAGTGTCAATATTGAGTTCAGATCTTATCCATTAGTGTCAGTAGAATCGCTAATATTTCTGAAAGTTAATTCTTTCTTCTGATACTCCTTCATTTCCTCTTAATTTCTCTATTTCTTCCTCAGATCGTGTCTGATGTCAAGCGGTTCTACACAGAGGTGTTCAACAACTACAGAGAGACTAAACAGGAAGCGCTGAGAGAAAGTCTGCGAGCCATGCAGTACGGAGTAAGTGTTCATATTTATGTTTTATTCGAACCATAAAATCAGAATCACTGAATGAATGGAGGAAATAAAGCTTAATGTAAAATTAACTGATTATGTTCAGCTGAGGTGCTGTGGACCATCAGGAACACTTTTTGATGGAGCAGTCGAAACCTGTCCCAAAGAGGAGGGTCTTCGAATCTTTGTCACAAAGGTATGAGAAACTCAATGAATGCTGAATCTTTTTAAGCAAAATCTCTTCAGTTAAATGTGTTTTTCCATGTGCCGTTGTTACCTCCTGTGTTACCTCTCCAGAGCTGCCCAGACGCTATTGAGGAGATCTTCACCTCTAGGCTTCACGTGATCGGAGGGGTTGGGATTGGGATTGGTGCGGTCATGGTGAGAAGATACTTATGCATATGATTCTGTGCATTTCACCAAAAAGCTTTGCTGCTCCAGAGCTTGTAGCCGAGTCGTTCTCCTCATGTCACACTGGTGTCAGTTATTAACCGTGTCTCTTTCATCGGCAGATCTTCGGCATGATCTTCAGCATGCTGCTGTGCTGCGCCATCCGACGAACACAGGACATTTGAGCTGCCGTCGCTGCTGCAGCCCATCATCTGCTCAGTATTTATCTGTGTCTGTAAAGGTGTGTGTGTGTGTGTGAGCTTGTCTGTGTTTGGAAAAGCACTTTTAACAAAGGCCAGCATTAGTTCTCAGCTTTTACAGGTCATGCATATGTTGAGTGGATCAATAAATTGCACTTGAGTCTTTTTTTTCGACTAACATTCAATTGCCTCTTTGAATGTACCTGTAAGCTTTTGCCATTCTTTTAACATTTTATGTGGCTTATTTTATCTACCCATATGAGTGTCTGGAGAGAGTAACACCTACTGTAGTAAATAACCAATAAACTTGATAAGTAATTGACTGAAAAGTGGTGATTATTATTTATTGATTTCCTATGCGAAAAAACTACAGTTATATATTCTGCACTGCCCTCTGGTGTTTTTACAGTGCACTGGCATCCCAACTTTACTGTTATACTTCCAAAATCTATTAAAAATACATTTTGTATTTTACAGATCTAAGAATATTTTTTTTGCTAATCAAAAGAGGTTATTTGGCATTTTGGTAATTAACATCTAGTAAATCACGGGGTAATCAACTATTTATTAAATGCTATTAAAAATGTAAGGCCAACTCCAGCTCGAGTTATAACCACAATAAATCAAAAAATAACAGCAAACGTGTGCAAAACCCTAATCAAGTTCAGGCAGTTTAGACACTGTTTGCAGATCTCATGCACTCTTTTTGGAAAACTCTTTTTGCACTGTGCTGAAGTTGTGATGCAAAACCCTAACCACAAGAAAGTAAAAGTTAAGCACAACTGTAACACAGTTGTCATCATTTACATCATTGACTCCATAGTGGATAAACACATGTTCTCTGAGGATGAGACATGGGTTCAAATCCCAACTCCAAAATTCACAAACACACCTTACTTTAATGTCTTTATTGCGAAGTCATATAAAAGTTCATCCTGTATTCCAGCAAGAGATCTAGTCGAGTATCAGTACGGTCTCCTCCTGCAGCAGTTATACTTTTGTACAGACTGAAAAAATAATAATAAAGCTGCATAAAAATTCTCATCCCGTGTCCGTTCCCCATCTACTTAGGTTACTATCATTTGCTTTTCAAAGGAGAGGCCCTCAAAAGAAAATGTTGGTATCCTACATGTTTAGTGTACTAGAACACACATGAGATGCATTACCTGTCCATCATTACAGTCAACATCTGTCCACACATCCAGAGATCTGCTTCAGCCGGATGAGTTTACAACGAACAATGCATCACTTATTCTGAAGATTCAAGACTGAAATACATTTAACATTATTTAGAAATTATTACACATAGCTACTGCATATCTAACAAATCTACAAATAAATTAATAGTTAACAAATATACATTTGATGCATATACTGAATTCTAAACCAGTGTAAAGTATTTCAGAGTCTATTATACGTCCTGCAGCAATCCTGCAGCTTTAATAATCTTTTAGTTCAATCTGCTTCTATCGCCAGATTTAATTAAGACGGATTTAATTAAATAAATGTGCATATGCATTCACACTTTCAGAATATTACAAAGGAAGAACAGCAACTGATTCATCTGTTATTCTGAAGGTCTGACAGGTTCAGCAGAAAAACAGCACGAAAACAAAGATGTGATAAACAGAAGATGTGAGTGTCTTTCAGAAAGTTACTCACAGGTGAGTCGCGTGACACTCGTTTTATCGCTCGGTTTAGTTTCCAGCTGAGCTGAAAGATGTGCTGTCAAAGTGTCAGTAAAAGCTTTGAAGACTAAATCATCTGCAGAATCGGCACGTGTTGTTGTTGTTGTTGTTGTGACTGTCGTCACGCGTCATGTTGACAAACAGCCTGAAGAAGAAACCCGATTGCGCCGCCTAGTGGTGAGGATGAACAATTTAAACTAAATTCTAAAGTAAACTCTGTTAATTGAAATCTTGCTCTTTCGTGTAACGAAAAATTGTGTATATTGTACAGTAAAAAAGGTATTAATATGTATCTCATGTAGAGTCATATATGTTATATGGTGTTTGTGTATGTATGTTGCATACAACTCTTACTGTGACATCCAATCATTTATTTTCAAATTTATATTAATAAATAATATTTATTATCAAACAAGAAAAACATTACCTTTTAGTAAAAATATCTTAGATATCTAAGCATCTTTTAAATGAATATATATCCTAATATATATGCATATGTGTGTGTGTGTGTGTGTGTGTATAAATCAGAGAAACTTAACTCTGCCATCTACCCCAAGCCAAAATAAAGCTTTGATTCATTGCATTGGTTTAAATTGTGTCCCTCTAGAACAAAGCATAATGTTCGAGCAATCTAAAATAAGATCAACTGAAAAATGGAGTATTACTTTTTTTTATCAGTAAATATAGAAATTGCAACAACAAACACATATAGTGACTGGGGCTGTCAGTCTTCAAAATGGTTAAAAAGGTGTTTACACTTTATTTGTGGGTCATTAGAAATAACATTTCAAACCTGGAAAATGGGTCTACAAAAAGTGGGAAGAGAACATTACTGAACTTTGGTTGTGCTGACGAAACAATATATCTACTGTAAATGTTCCCCATTTACAATTTGCCTAAAAGATGGCTTTTGGTTACAAACAAATGACAACTAATTTATCCCAAAACAACATTATGGTGTCTTTAGATCAGTGGAAAGCTCTTCATTATTATAGCTGTTAAACATACAAGCACATGATTATAAAAAATATACATAATGCTTTGATATTTTAATGACTTAAAAATTACCAATGCAATACTAATTTGTTTTTCAATCACACTGAGTATTGCCAATTATAAACCCTGGGTGAATTTCCCAATGTAGCACTTTCAACTACAGTGATAATATTAATACCAACATTTAAAAACATAACATTTAAAATGTCCAAAAATAAAGTATCTGTATTATATATTTAAAATGTTATGGTATTATATTTTACTTATTGAATATAATATGGGATTTGAATATCCATTAACTTTAACCTGTTAAATGTCACCCCGTCCCGTATACGGGACGCCTACGTTGACTATACTATATTACAATCAAATCTAATCTAATCTTGACAAACTATATATCGTTGGAAAATATTTATTGTTAAAAATTATGTAGGAAAAGTAATAGATGAATTTATGACAAGAGTGCACCCTCAGAAATTCTACATTACAAAAGGAGCTTTGACCTTTGTTTAAAAAATAGACTTCCTCGTTTCCTTTTTCTCTATCACATTTTAGAAATCATCAGAAGTTATATATCACTTGAAAACAAAAAAATCCTCAAACCATTAAATCAGACATTGCATTACCATGTAAATGGTACATCAAAATCATGTTACAAAATGTTTTCAGTCATGAATTATAAAAATGTAGATTTGTATCATGCACATTCATCTCTATCTTCAAAAACGTGAGTGACAGTTAACAGGTTAACAGTTGAAATACAAAATTAGAAAGCTGTTTTTTTTCCCACCAATAATCGGTGAAAATATATATATAAAAAAAATCTACATTTTAAATGAAACATCTCATTACAAATACGATTTTAATAAAATAAGAATTATCCAGCATGTCAGTTAGCTACATTTTCTTGCAGTATTCTTTTTCTGGGAGACCTCCTGGAAGACTTTTCCATCTTTCTGAGTTTTCCACGTCAGTGAGGAAGGTCCGCTTATTTGCAGCTTCTTCTCCATCTGTGAGATTCAAGTGAATGTAAATATACACAGAATCAATTGTAACAGGAACAGCCTGAAGATATTAGCAGAAAAGTGCAGCTCATTGTTCCTCTGGTCACTGCTCTCACCTCCTCGGAGAGTTTAGTCATGGTTCTTTGATCATCTGGGTTGAATGTGGGGTCGGCCTTCATCTCAATCCTCAACAGGACTTTAACACTCGTGTGTAAGCCCTGGACAGACCCTGTGTTTGTGGAATAGGGCTCTAAAGGGCATCAAAGAGGTCAAATGAATATTTCTGTATCATTACATTATTTGTTATATGTATTCTTTAAAAGATTCTTTCTTCAAGGATACAATTCTAGTGTAAAAACCGTGTTTACACTTAATTTGTGTAAAAACAACAATTTTAGTTTACTGACGTAGAATTTATTTATATAATGCCATATAGATTTGCACACAAAAACACATCAGCTTTACTTCAATTACTGCAAAATATATTCGATTGGCACTCACCTCTGCAGATGACTCCAGCATCGTGCAAGTGATTGAGGTTGTTGTTCTGCCACTGATCTACGTTACATTGTATCAATGAAGACTCATTCCCTACACAGTCGACAAAATCCATCCATACTGGGCCAGATCCCTGTCCAAAAGAAGCACCACCAGTCGCCTTTATAACATCTCCACAGCCCAGTTGTCTACACACCACTGCAGCATCTGTTAGATCCCAGCCATCATCAGACACTGTTCCCCACTGACCGTCATGAAGAACCTCCACTCGTCCAGAACAAACGCTGTTATCACTCACCAGCCTGACAGGGACTAAAGGTGACACCGATGCAAAGAACAAAAAACATAAAAAATGTTCATGATTTGTTGATATTAAAAGAACCTTCTCCAGTGTATGAGCAGATAATGACACAATTTTGATTTCACTTGAATTTACAGTTTTCAACTCACGGCGACACTTGACTCCAGCGTGCTTTGCATGAAGACAGTTATGTGTTCCCCATCCCTCAAATGCACAGGTGCTCAGAGCAGCCTCTTCTCCATTGCAGTTCACATTGCTCATCCATATTTGTCCTGATGTGACTCCGAAATAAGCACCAAATGTTAATGTTTTGATTTTTCCACAGCCCATTTCTTTACATACCACTTTGCCATCTGATCCATCCCAGTTATTATCACACACGGTTCCCCATTTTCCATTATGGAGAACCTCCACTCTCCCAGAACAAGCGTCAAAGCCTTCTACCGTCCTTATAACAGCTGATGACCATGAGGAAAAAAACAAAAGAAACAGCAATTAATTAATGGTTTTCTTTAAAATTTCAATTAGAAATACAGTACAGAAAAAGTTATGGAAGCCCATTTCTGCCAAAGAATAAAAATGTGAAAAATGATCGTGGCTTAATCGCACAATTCAGACTTTTTTCTTCAAAATTTTCTTTGCAATTTAAATCTCACAGTTCTGGTATTTTTTTTTTCTTCTCATAACTGCGATATAAAGGTGCAATTCTGAGAAAAAAAAGTCTTTTTTTTCTCACAATATCTAACAATTCTTTTTTTCTCAGAATTCTGAATTTACAAATGGCAATCCTGACTTTTTCTATTAATTTAGAGTTTAATTGTTTTTCTATATTGTATCTCACAATTTTGACTTTTTTCTATTAATTTTGAATTTCCTTTTTTTCTGTATTGTGTTTAACAATTCAGACTTTTTTCTATTCATTTTGAGTTTCATTTTTAAAAAAAAAATTTGTGTGTGTGTATCTCACAATTCTGACTTTTCCCCCGGGTTTACATCTCGCAATTCTGAGTTTCTACCTCACTTTTTTTTTCTTTTTTTTTCAGACTTGCTGTTGACTTTTTATTTACAATGTTGCTATTTTAATTTCCACTGACTTACGCTGACAGATGACTCCAACATCCTTGGAGTGACTGCAGTCATTATGCTCCAGTCCAAGATATGCGCATTTGCTCAACGCAGACTCATTTCCAGTGCAGTTTACATTATCCATCCATATTTGTCCTGAACCTTCTCCAAAATACGCCGATCTCTTCACCTCAATCACATCCCCACAGCCAATCTCTCTACACACTACTGCAGCTTCAGACAGATCCCAGCCATCATCACACACTGTTCCCCACGTTCCGTTATAAAGAACCTGCACTCGTCCGGAACAAGAGTTGATGCCACTCACCAGCCTGGTTCTGGCTGATAAGACACATGAATAAGAATCAACAAAAGCATGACAACTTTGATCACATAGTATGCGGTTAAACTGTAAATGCTTTTGTACTCACTCTGACAGATGACTCCAGCATATATGTCAAAAAGGCACTTTTTTTGTCCCCATTTTTCCTCTCCACCCACTGGACATTCTGTCAGCGAGGACTCATTCCCAAAACATTTCACCTTAGTCAGCCATATTTGTCCTGAGCTATTCCCAAAATATTGCGCAGACTTCACCTCTTTCGCTTCCCCACAGCCCAACTCACTACACACAACATTTGCGTCGAACAAATCCCAGCCATCGTAACACACGGTTCCCCATTTTCCATCATGGAGAACCTGCACTCTTCCCGAACAAGAGCTGCTGCCATCAACGAGTCTGACTGAAGAAGCCTCGCCTGACCTGGGATTGCCCAAAACTGCTCGTCATGAGAGAAAAAAACACGGAGAATCACAATTATATCATGCAATATGCAGGGCAAAAATAAGCAGTTTGTAAGTATGAAGTGTTCGAGGTCTTACTTTGAAGGACAATGAGCCATTTGGTACACAGCGCTGCTGGAAAGAAACTAAGAAACATGGTAATGCTAAAAGATATAGCTGATTTTAATAAATAATGCTACTTTTAATATTAACAGATTAATTTAATAAAACAGGAAGATAACTATAGTTTCTGCAGGAATTTGCTTACAGCCTTTAGGATAATGCATTTTTAATACATTAAATGTCTGGTAAAGCACCTTGCAATGTAGCTATTGTATGATCTTGAATAATTAAAACCACATTAATAATATATTACAATGATTATACTGTCTGTTACACCTTTAGAAAGTATATTTCATTAAAATAGATGACAAAAAACAATTTCAGAATTCAAAATTCAGCTATAATACATTTTAACTTTGGTTACAATTATTTACAAATACTTAATAATGGTTTATATAAAGGTCTTATATTGCATTTGGTGTTACCAAAGTTTCTTGTTTTAGACTTGCTTATAAAGCCATAAATATAAATCCTAAAATCCTTCCTTAGGCTACATGTTTAAAAATACCGATAAGGATATTATAATATACAATAATATACAATTTTTCTAATTCTATTGTCTATTTGAAAATTTGCAGAGAATCCTACTTTGTTGCAATCATACTTTGAGATAGAACAAATTAGTAAACATTTACATTTATTAATTTAGCAGACAAATATAAATAGTTAAACAAAGACAGGAAATTTAAAATATGGCTAAGGGGTTCAAACCTTTTGAAGTGTCCCATGTATGCTGCTGTTTTCTTTCTGGGTCTGAGATATAAGATTGTATATTGGAGATCTATTGTGCATTTATCTAGAGGTCCAACCTCCAGCCCACCTGTCTCCTCCCTCCAGGTGACCCTGACAAATTATCACACCTTTTCAGGTTTTTATTTTACATATATTTGCATTATAACAACAGGTGTAGAAGTCAGCAAATTGCACTTTAGAAGAAGGCCGTGACCTATGCAAACCTATCGCCATAAAATAAACTATAAGGTAAAGATAATCTCTCAGATTTTATTATTCTCAACTTGTTTTTGTCTTTCACGATGCTGGGTTTTAAGGGGCACAAATCAAGGTTATTTGTCATTGTTTGGCACTGAATTTGAATTGTTTAGTGTTACCAAAAAGTTTGAGTCTGCTACAAACAAATAACAATGACATCAAACAGAAGGCTGTTCATTTTTTCCATTTTGTTTGGTTGTTCAAATGAGTTTTTCCTCCCTAATTACTCTGACATGCCCCATTAACAAGATGCAAACTGTGAACCTTTTGAATATTTACCTTCCACAAACAATCCTGTATTATTTAGGGCCAAACAAGTACCATAATAAGACTTGTTTGCTTTATTCCATGCATTCTGAAACCATTCCATGTTTCACGATTAAAATTTGGCTTTATGTTATTATCCACGGTCAGGCATTGACTCAGTTTTTGAATTGGGATAGGTTGCTTTTCCTTCTAAATACATACACGTGTCTGTCTCAGCTCATTACCCATTGCAAATGGTTTACAAAACGTTTAGGTATCCTGATAATACTTGGGAGAAACAGGCTCACCAACCACAAGCCCAGATGCCTTTATGTCATGGTTAAAAAAGATTACTTCTTGTTTCAAAATCTAAGCAAATTAATAACCTAAATATGGTAAAATGGTACCAATGCCTACATTAACAACGTACAAGCAGAACTATTTTTTTCTGTAAAACAAGACAAAAATACTGAAATTGTGACCAGAAAAGACTACAAAGACAACATCCAGAAATTCTTTAATCACACTTTATTTATGTTTATAATGCAACTATCTGAATTTAATTGACTTAATTATTATTAAGCATACTGTTATAATATTTGAATTAATTTAGCTCCAGACATGTTTATACTGAAAATATATGTACAATATTGACATTGATTAGAAAATATTTTACATTTAAATTTAGCAAGTTGGGATGTGACACAAAGATACTTCATCAGCATCAAAACACTTGTCTAAACAAAAAACATTGCGCTGACATTGTCATTAGAAAAAAAATACAAGGATATTATAAAAGCATTGTCATGTTTACAAAGGTCAGACTGAAAGAGGGATGAAGCAATCAATGTCCTATAAGATAGTGTTAGCTAGTTGTCTTCTCTGTATTCCAGAAATGACCCGAGGAACCAACACCACTGTACATTGTTATTATGGAAAATATGCAATTCAATATTTAAAGACTTTAGTTTTAAAGCTAATGTTAAAGTCGTACCAATATTTCAGGGTGCGGCTCCTATTCTCTTATGAAAGATATTTCCATCGGTCTGAGTTTTCAGTGAGAACGTCCCGTTTATTCGTAGCTTCTTTCCAATCTATGAGATTCAAATGAATGTAAGTTCAGAGAACAGAATAATAACACAGTAGATGACAGTAGCTCAATAGCTCAATGTCACTCTTTCCACCGCTCTTACCTCATCTGAAAGTTTATTTATGATTCCAGCAGTGTTTGGGTTGATTCCAAGTGTAGCCTTCACTTCAACCCTCAACAGGACTTTAACAGCTGAGTGAAGATGAGAAAATAATGATTTAAGATTAAGACTCAAATGCAACAATAACAAACTTTTTAATGTGGATGTGGGCTTTAAAGAGCATTGATTTTAAAGCCTACAATAGTAAGAAAATTTGATATACCAGCATATTTGAGCATGGAATTTCATAGGCATTCTGGGTATTGTTTGGTACCAAAATTATCAAATCAAAAGTCATCATTGTCTCCATGAAGAAAACACATTTCTTTATTACCTCACTCACTAAAATGAAAGCACTGGATCTTACCTCCACAAATGACTCCAGCATCTTTCTCATGGTCACATCTGTCTGGAGTTGCATCATATGAACAGCTCAACAGTGTAGCCTCATTCCCAAAACAGTTGACGTTATTCATCCAAATTGTTCCCGAACCCTTTCCAAAATAAGCCGCATTCTTTACTTCCAAAACTGTTCCACAGCCCAGTTGTCTACACACCACTGCAGCATCTGATGCATCCCATCCATCATCACACACTGTTCCCCACTGACCGGCGAGAAGAACCTCCACTCGTCCAGAACAGGGGTTGGTGCCGCTGACCAGCCTAATGTTATCTATTGCTCACACAATAGAAGAAGTTTATATATAATGATAGTTCAATCATAAAGCATATATACAATCACTTCAGTCCTATACTGACTACATCATTAGCTGTTAAAAGGTTTGCACTCACCCGTACAGATGACTCCTGCATCTTTCTCATGTCCACAAGTGCCTCTTCCCCATCCACCTGATTTACAATCTCTTAATCTTGATTCAGTGTTGGAACATTGTAAATCACTTATCCATACAGGTCCTGATCCCTGACCGAAATAGGCAGCGCTCTTTGCCTCGATCACATCCCCGCAGCCCAGTTGTCTACAAACCACTGCAGCATCTGATGCATCCCATCCATCATCACACACTGTTCCCCACTGACCGGCGAGAAGAACCTCCACTCGTCCAGAACAGGGGTTGGTGCCGCTGACCAGCCTAACATTATCTATTGCTCACACAATAGAAGAAGTTTATATATAATGATAGTTCAATCATAAAGCATATATACAATCACTTAAAGCTGCAGTAGGTAACTTTTGTAAAAATATATTTTTTACATATTTGTTAAACCTGTCATTATGTCCTGACAGTAGAATATGAGACAGATAATCTGTGAAAAAAATCAAGCTCCTCTGGCTCCTCCCAGTGTCCTATTGCCATCTGCAGTTACTGACCGCTCCCGGTAAAAAATAACCAATCAGAGCTGCGGTCCGTAACTTTGTTTGTGTTCAAAATGTAGAAAAATGTATATAATAAGCGAGTACACCATGAATCCATTTTCCAAACCGTGTTTTTGGCTTGTCCTGAATCACTAGGGTGCACCTATAATAAGTGTTTATATTCGGACTATTTTAGATTGTTTCGGGGGTACCGCGGCGGAGTAACCCAGTACCTTTGTGATTCTTCATAGACATAAACAGAGAGAAGTAGTTCCGGCTACGATGTTCTTCCGCAAGACGCAAGCAGTTCTGTTTATTAACCGCTAGAGCGTCAAAAGTTACCGACTGCAGCTTTTAGTGCTATACTGTATACATCATTAGCTGTTAAAAGGTTTGCACTCACCCTTACAGATGACTCCTGCATCTTTCTCATGTCCACAAGTGCCTCTTCCCCATCCACCTGATTTACAATCTCTTAATCTTGATTCAGTGTCGGAACATTGTAAATCACTTATCCATACAGGTCCTGATCCCTGACCGAAATAAGCAGCGCTCTTTGCCTCGATCACATCCCCGCAGCCCATCTCTCTACACACCACTGCAGCATCTGATGCATCCCATCCATCATCACACACTGTTCCCCATATTCCATTAAAAAGAACCTCCACTCGTCCAGAACAAGAGTTGTGTCCATCAATGAGCCTGAGAGAAGCTAACAGCCACATAAATGAAAGTAAAAGAAACACATGAACTACTTAAAAGCAATGTTTTCTCCTGTCTTCTTTTTCAGGTCAAAGTCCCACACGTGGCTGCATTAAAGAAATGTTTCACCCAAAAATAAAAATTTGTTAAATATTTACTCACCCACAGGCCATCCAATATTAAGAAGAGCTTGTCTGTTCATTAGAACATTAGAATCAGTTTAGATACTACTTGCTCACCACCAATCCTCAGCAGTGGATGGGTGCCGTCGGAAGGAGAGTCCAAACAAACAGTTGATAAAAACATCACAATAATCCACACCACTCCAGTCCATCAATGAATGTCTTGTAAAGCAAAAAGCTGGATGTTTGCAAGAAACAAGTAAACCATTAAAATGTTTATAACTTCAAACCATTGCTTCCAGCTAAAGTATCCAAAATTCATAATATTGCTTTATCCATTAAAAAAGTAATGTCTTCTGCATCAGGAGAGAAATATGCAAAGATCAAGCCCCATTTACAAGTGAAAACAGTTCTAAACAAAGATGTCTGTGGATTTTAATGTAAGCGGATAACTAGGGATTGATTTTTTTTTCTCTGAAGAAAGTGTTATTATGGATTAGACTCACATTTTGTCCAGACTTGTATATTATTGTGATGTTTTTATCAGCTGTGTGAACTTAGGGCTGCACGAATAATCGAACGTCATTAATCATGATTGTCATGCACATTTTGTCAGTAAAGCTGCTTCTGTTCTTTCAGGTGGAGCAGTATTTACTATTTACTATACAGAGCTGTAGTTCTCTGGGAAGCAATGCAAAATCGCATTCATAATTGCAGATGATATAATCGTAGCATTAATCGAATAAATCTTTCTGTGAGATGATGTAGTTTCTTAAACAGAATAATGAAAGCACAAAATATCCCATTGTATTCTAAGCAGAGATAATGCCGATTAGTATTTCATTATAGAAAATGATAATAAGAACAATGAAAGCAGTTAAATCTGCAGCGCAGCCCTATTTGAACTCTCATTCTGACAGCACCCATTCACTGCAGAGTTCTCCACATCTGTTCTGATGAAAAAACATAAACTCTTCTACATCTTAGATGACCAGGGGGAGTAAATTTATTAAGCAAATTGAAATTTTCGAGTGAATTACTCTTTTAAACACTATTTTTTACATGCATGAAAAAGAAAGAAGTTTCACTTACGGTTACAGATGACTCCAGCATCCTTTGAATGGTCATACATTCCCGTTCTACGTGATTCACAAGCACTGAGTATGGCCTCATTTCCAACACAGTTTACACTGCCCATAAATATTTGTCCTGCACCCTGTCCAAAATAAGCACCGCCTATTGCCTCTAAAGCATCTCCACATCCCATCTGTCTACACACCACTGCAGTATCTAACAGACCCCAGCCATCATCAGTTACGGTTCCCCACTGACCATCACGAAAAACCTCCACTCGTCCAGAACAAGAGGAGACGCCATTCACCAGTCTGATTTTAACTAATGACAACAAAATTATATTACCAGTGGAAAAAATATGACAAGGTTTATACTGTTAATTTTTTGCTTTTGTACTCACGTTGACAGGTGACTCCAGCATCCTTCTCATGTCCACAGCTGTTTTGTCCCCATCCCTTTGAATTACAGTTTCTCAGAGTAGAGTAACTGCCACACTGTAAATCACTTAGCCATACGGGTCCAGATCCTTGTCCAAAATAAGCAGCACTCTTTGCCTCAATAGCATCCCCACAGCCCATCTCTCTACACACCACTGCAGCATCTGAGAGATCCCAGCCGTCATCACACACTGTTCCCCACCGGCCATCAAAGAAAACTTCAACTCGCCCAGAGCAAGAGTTAATGCCATTCACCAGCTTAACAAGAGCTAATGGCCAGACAGAAAGATTAAGAAACATACAGTTAAAAAAAATATTAGGATAGGATACCTAAATACAGAACAGAATCTTTATTCTATTTTTTCCCCAACATTTATAATGCAGTGTAATCATAAACATAATAATAGACCTGTAGCAACCTGGTTGAAGTTTCTAATTTTTGAAAAGTTTATTTTCAGTATTCTTGCATGGATGATAATGGAGCAACTTACATTGGCAGATGACACCAGCATCCTTGTAATGCAGCTGGAAATCTTCTATTTTTTTGGACTCACAGGCAAAGAGTGTGGGCTCATTGCCATTGCAGTTGACATCATTCAACCATACTGGATACCCGTTATTTCCCTGCCCGAAATAAGCAGCACCCTTTGCTGCTATGGCATCCCCACAGCCGATCTCCCTACACACCACTGCAGCCTCTGATAGATCCCAGTTATCACCAACCACAGTTACCCAATTGTTTCCCCAGCGATTATAAATCTCCACTCTACCAGAGCAAGCATTGAAGCCGTTTTCCAGCTTGATTCTGCCTGAATAATGACATAATGAGAGCTGATGTCGGTGGATTACATCTGATGCACTTTCTCAGGTTCATAAGACTTGTGAGTCAAGAAATATTCTGGATTATTTACAACTAAATTTTTATGCACAGCATTTGTGGCATGATGTAAATTAACCAAATTCTATCCACAGTTATAATGTTGGTATTATTCATGTATTTACAGATTAATTGATGTAAGTGATTTAACAAAAATATAAGCTTGGTGTCTTGAAAACCGAGGAAAGAGTAAAAATAATTTTCTGTGGTAACCAATGCATGCCACAAATGCTGCACGTCACCCTTTAAACTTAGTGTAAAAGATTTTATACTCACGGTCGCAGGCGACTGTAGCATCCTTCTCATGTCCACATGAGTTTTGTCCCCATCCCTGAAAAGTGCAGTGTCTCAGAGTAGTTTCAGAGTTAGAGCATTGTACATCACTAAGCCATACCGGTCCTGATCCCTGGCCAAAAAAACCACCGATCCTTTGCTCGAAAACACTCCCACAGCTCATTTCTGTACATATCACTGCAGCCTCTGAATAATCCCAGCCATTACTGCACACTGTTCCCCACTGATTGTTATAGAAAACCTCCACTCGTCCAGAACAGGAGTGACTGCCATTCACCAATCTGACAAGTGCTAATGTCCACACAGAGCAGACATCAGAAATAATTATTAATTGCATACAGAAACATAACAGCTTTTATTTCAAGAGAAATCGAGCAACTTACAGCGACATATGACTCCAGCATCTTTTGAATGGTCACAGTAAAACTCTCCCGCTTTCTTAGAGCTGCAACTGCTCAACATAGGCTCATTTCCAGTGCACCCAATATTGCTCATTGATACTTGTCCCCCACCTGGTCTGAAATAAGCACCACTCTTTGCCTCAATAGCATCCCCACAGCCCATCTCTCTACACACCACTGCAGCATCTGAGAGATCCCAGCCGTCATCACACACTGTTCCCCACTGATTGTTATAGAAAACCTCCAATCTTCCTGAACAAGAGTTGTTGCCATTTACCAGTCTGACTGATTCAGACGCACTGGAAATGGTATTGCCTAGAACTTCATGTAAAAGAAAAAATATATAAATACATCAGAGTTAAAAACAATAAAAATGTGCTTATTTGTCAGCATTGATACTTACTCAGAAATAGAATGAGCAACATTGTTGCTTGTCACTAAATATATGGACACCACTGGATTTGTCTTTGAAATTACAAACAATTTCCACTTCTACAGATCTTTATAACACAAAATGACATAAACCAGCAATAATATTAAAGTCGACACCAGCAAGAAGTCAGAAAATCTATGCTTTTATATCATCAAAATCCTAAAATTGTATTTTTGAAGTGCAATTTGAAACTCACTTGTAATGTTCACTCCTGATTTTGTTTTTCCGTCTCTAAATTAGCAGGTCCACTCTTGATAAAGCACATGATTAGAATCAGGCGTATTTAAATGTTGAGGTTGCCTCCTACTCCATAAGACATAGAGTTGAGATTGAGGTTGAGATTGGTTCAATCTATTTAGCTCTGGTTCCTCCCACTGACTGACTTCAACAAAACCTTTTTACTGTAAGTCCAAGAAGGTGAAATCAAATGTGTCTCGAACAAATGCATTTAAGGTTCATACAGAACATTAGTACTTTCCTGAAGCTAATATGTGGTACATAGGAATTGTAGGTGGAGGGGTGAATGTACAGCACACTCTCCACCTTCAATACCACGACTGAGGTGCCCTTGAGCAAGGAACTGAAACCCCAACTGTGTGTGTGTGTGTGTGTTCACTGCTAAGTGTGCACTTTGGATGGGTTAAATGCAGAACACGAATTCTGAGTTAGGGTCACCATACTTGGCTGTATGTCACGTCACTTATCACTTATCTCATATATTTCTTTGAAACACAGTCATTGTATATTTTGCAACTGCACGGGAGAAATGAAGCGTGTCTCATGCATCATGCTGATTTGAGTACTATTCAAACTGCATCGGAAATCTCTTAGATTTGCTTTACTAAGTAAGTAACTTTGCATTCAGTCTTCAATTTCACCACTAATCCCTCATGATCTCAGGTCTTAAATTTCACTTGTGCTAATGCAGTATTTTCATCTGCCCTTTTATAGAGAATCTATATAGAAAGGCCAGGAAGTTATAGTCTGATTTAATAACCAAATTTTAATTAAACTAAGGACCACTGAGATCTTAAATTCTTGTAATGCATGCAAAAGAGCTTCATCAGTAGTGACTTCAGTTACTCAGCTATTATTGTGGAGCCTGTTCTTTTGTTTATGGATTAATGCATAATCTCCTCGTAAGGTAGTATTATACGACTACTCAACTACTCTAATAAATGTGAATGTAAAATCCTCTTTCTGTGTCTCTTTGTGTCCCAGTAAGGTGCCGAATCCACATACTGAATACATGTGTTGTGCACCTAACAAATATTCATTCTGAGATGTAGCCATTTTGACTTTTGCAATTTCTAAAACATATTGTGGCATTATTATTAAAATAATTTAAAGTAGTTTTAGACAGGGAGTTATATTGACCGCTGTGAAATAAATGACTAAATAAAATCTTTTTAATCCATTCATCCATGCAACTGTATATTTGCCTTAAATCTTATTGAAGCATATCTAGTGTGGCATCTATGGCTCACACTTAGCTGCTTTGGATATTATTCAAATACCATTTAGGGGTTTTAGAACAATTTGCTTTACTGAATAAATAATGCAAAGAACGTTGAATCACCAAAACTATAATGTCTCCAGCCTTTACATTTTAGGCAACAAATGTATGTGTAATCATGTTCAGCTTTTGTTATATCAGAAACATACATACAGAACTCTTACGGCTTGGCAGATGTATACTGTTACTAGAATCATGGTGTTTGGATCAAGTTAATGATTAAACTCATCTCAATGACATTTACAGTAAATCTCACTTTGTAATGGTTGGTTTGTTAATACTGAGTCCAACTACTTGTGAATAATGGCCTATGATAAAATTGTGAGACAAAAATAAAACATAAAAGCATGATATTAAGACAAACATTTATTATAGAAAATATTGTAAATAAATTTTTTTTAAACAAAATCAGCTGACTGATTTGTGGCTAAATCTACTTGCTTTTATTCATCAGTTTTTAATTAAATATGCCTCTCACAAAATCACAAAATGTATAGTATTGAAGACCTTAGAAGACTTTTACAGACTACTTTTATAGTGCTTTTTGGAAGAAAGGCAACCACTTTCACTGTATGCAAAACAACGTCTTGTTGAGAAAGTTAGTACAATTTGGGGTGAACTATCTATTAAACGTGATAAATCCATAATTAAAGAGTATGCATGTTTGTATTTGTGCACAAGATACTCCTTGTTTGTCAAACTCAGACAGGCCTGCTAAGCTGAACATCTGAATCTTCATTGATCAGATAATTGCAGAATTAACAGAAGTGAAATTAAAATATGAACAATTTATTCAGTTTCTAAATGTCATAGTAATACAAATATTTTTCATTTATTAAAAAAAGTATGCCTCATTTATTGTACCTATATGGCCATTTCTGCATTATCTGAGCAGGAGTGCTGTGTGTTGCTCAGCCTCCCTCAACACTAACATACCTGATCAATACAGAGGAACACAAGAGAGAATGTTTCTCTCGCTTTCTTTCTGTATTGGATTGGGCTGTGATGTTTGGGAGGTTTTAGGATGATCATGTGACACAGATCGTTCTGGCCCATGCAGGAGGTTTACTGTTATATGGAATCTGGTGAGTATCAGCTGCTGCTTTTCTTTTTGTGTTCTCCTTAACTTCCTGTCCCTTAATGCTGTTGCCATCAGCTCGGTCTGACCCACTTCCTGCTGACCATACCGGACGCTCCAGATCCGGACTGACCGAATAAGGATTCTCCAAAACTTTAAGCAGCTGTTGAACCTGAAAAGTTTTTTTTTTTTTTTTTTTTTGATGTATACACCACAAAAATTTCATTGTTTAAATTACTGCATTTCAATCATGACCTCTGACCTCCGAAAAGTCACCCCTTTCAGCTGCTTCAATTGCATTCTGGGCAATGTAGTTCCGCAGCACAACAGCGGGATTGGTGGAGTTCATAGATCTGACCCGTTCTTTCTCCACTGCCTCAGGGTCACTCGCTTCGTCACATTCATGGGCCAGACGTCTCCTAACGCGGTGACCATACATATGAAAAGCCTTGGACTTTTAATTCATGTTAATTCAAATAGATTTTTTTTACATTAAATCTTTAAAAACTTGTATATTCATTTATATTAATTTATTAACAAAATAAGAACTTGTACCTAGTATACATGAAAATAAAGAGCTTGATAATATGTATCTATACCTGTATTGTTTGACCCATCTCTGCCAATGATCTCTCTGTTGGATTTTTAGCTCCGCCTCATTGATTACGAGAAGCTCCTTCATTCTGCCAATCTTCTCCAGTTGTTTGGTGACCTCCGGCTGATTGGCCGTCATGTTGAACATACCTGGATTTGTCTCCGCCATAGAGAGAATCATCTCCAACTCACTAAGAATAGACACAGAAGTACAACAAATGAAAGAAAATAATTCAAGCTAGTTTAAAGGCAACATTTCTCATTTTAATTTCGCTTAACTTGATGTACTAAAATGCTGTTTTATCATATTAGTTACATTTGAAAGTTCTGTTACAATGCTACTCTGTGCGGTCGTCACCGGTCTAATAAAACATATTAAAGCATCTTTGGTGTTTCCATGTTTTCTACTAAATTAAATTGAAATCGAGGATGTGTGACATCATTTGGCAGGCGACACAATGACACTATGGACACGGTCCGTGTCACTAGTTAAAATTGCTTAATTCTTTTGATTAAAACATTCTTTCAAACATTTGGGATAATGTCAGTACGGTACACAAGTCAGCAAAATATATAACACTGTTCTAGTGTTTTTGGGATATTTTTATAAATAAATATTACATATTGTGCCTTTAATAAATAAATAAATAAACTTAGGACATAATGAATGAGAAATACTAGCAGGGCATACAAATAAATGTGACAAGTAATTGTGCATAAAACTCAGTTTTACCTGTTTAGAGCTCATAATGCCTTTTCAGCTCGGTTTTAAAAGTCACTATAGACAAACCAATGCAAATTCATTCAGACAACATACCAATTCTCTTGCCTTGTCTTTCTTGCAACGTGCTGACAGCATCACATGAAGAGAAGAATGCAGAGTACAGGAGAATGAAATTTTGGTCACTTTTGCTCAAAACAATAGGTTCTAGCACTTCAGAGTCTGAAAATTAAAATATAATAAAATCTACATATTTGTCGATATACATAAACTGGTTTTAAAATACATTAAATTGTTTATTATTGTGAAGATTAGACTCTGAGAGGGTGCAGATCACATTGCAGGGTGAGAGTCTTTCTGTTCAACTGCAGGACAGGACACGGCACTCAGCAGACGAAATGTGTTTGTGAAGTCTGCACCTGGTAATGGAGCAGCGATAGATGAAAATATTCGCTAATTAATTTGTTTTTGAGGAATCTGTGTCAACTTTCATTCAACGGAAAGTGAAATATCTCCTCACTCTCATTATACCTGTGATGTGCATAGTCTTCAATAAATTGGCCACCAGCTCCACATCCTCTGGTTCTTGTTGTCTCAGAAGACCCAGCTTCCTCCTCATGATGTCCAGGTAGCAGTCCTCATAAACGGTCATGAACTCATCTAAAATGACCCCTGCTTTGGCAGACTGAAGCTCGGCGCCAAGAGCTTCTGCCAAACATCCCAAGTTCCAGCGGCAGACATATGGCTGAGCTTCATAAGAATAACGACCTTTCTTATCAGAGGCATTGCTCACAAACTCAGGGTCAAACCTGCAAATGACACCAATGTAGGTTTTTAGAAATAATAATACAAGCAATTATTAAAAACACAATTTCTTTCATGATGTAATTCGGATGCATTTTTGTGCAATTGAATGCAGTTCCTGTGGAGCTAAACAAACCTGTCCATAAAGCCAAATGGGCCGTAGTCTATAGTGAGTCCCAAGATGCTCATGTTGTCTGTGTTGAGAACTCCATGGCAAAATCCCACACTTTGCCACAGGGCAACCAGTTTGGCAGTCCTCACGGTCACCTTGCAGTTCCATAGAATATAAAATAATATACAATATTTAAAAAAATTAAATAAAGTTTTTATAGTTTTTTTGATTGTTAAAATGTTCTACACACTAATAAAATAAGGTTCTATTATGAACTATTCACTGAAAGGTTCTTTAGGGAACCAAAATGGTTCTTCTATGGTTTTGGTATTTTAACGCAACAGTGATGAAGTCTTTAAAATGTATTTTATTGTTAAAACCTCTCTGAAGAAGGAAGCATTCCTCTCTTGGCGATCTAAATGTCTTCGCTGTATTTCAGGGTAGAATGTCTCAATGACATAATCCAGAAGTTGTGCACGAATATCAGTACGTCCAACACTAGGGCCATGTCTTCCTGTGAAGTCATCCACAGGGTGGAAGATCTCAAACGAGCCAAATCTTGGAAATGTGAGAAATATAGAGAGAGAGTTATGAGTCAAGGTAAAGGGCTAATATTCAGTACAATTTAATGAACTCAGACCAATTTAAGCAGATAACTCATAATAAAAAAATTGTTAACTTTATTATGTACCATATACTCTTAAATTCTTGGACATGAGTAACATCTAAAAAAGGCCTTGTAGTAGTAAGGCTGTACAATTAAATAAATAGTTTCTTTATTTAGCAAACTTCAGGATTTTGAACTTGATAGATATCAATAGAAGTGCTCAACCTGATAAAGGTGGGTGCTATTCTGAGAACCACTGAGCACCTCTCTGGTCTGGGGTTGCCACTGTAGAACGCATCCCTCTGGACATAAAGGTCAGAGGTCACCAGGGATCCCGCCCGTGTTGTGGGAATTCCCAATGCAAACATGGCCTCACTGCACAGGAACTCTCGAATGCTGGAGCGGAGCACTTTACGCCCATCAGACTGCCTACAGTATACACAGACACTAAAGCTTACTTTTTTAAAACAAAGCACATAGACATTTTTACCCATTTTTGTTGGTTAATGGCTAGTAACCATTACATTCTTCACAATATGTTCTTTTGTGATCAACAAAAGAAAATCATTCAGGTTTGGAATGACTTGAATGACCTAATTTGATTTTTGTGTGAACTATCCCTTTCAGGGTTTCAATGTAGATGAATACATCTGTTATGGGTTAAGAGTGGGTTTAGGCTCATTATTCAAAGTGAAAGAGAGATCAACTTGAGTTAGACCACAATCTAGCCATTGTTAAGACTGTAAAACCCACATACAACACATAAGTCTTGTTCTTAAGAATTACACTGTTTCAATCAAAAACAACAACAACAACAAAGTTTTTAGAGAGTAAAATAGGAGTGTGGCACAATGTTTGATGTTGGAAAAATATATTTTTATTTTTGTCTTCAGTAGAGGACATATGCTTTTCGTTAACACATGCATTACATTAACCTACTTACATATAAAATAAACAAATATTAAAACTTTTTAAAAGCTTAAATTACGTATTTTCTTTTTAATAAAAATGGTATTATTTATGCAATATATTTATGCATAATACATTTCTTATTAGTTTTAACAGACCAAAGTGCCAAAAGCTATTTTGAATAGTGGATATTAAATTGTTCTTGGTGTTACATACTTCCTATATGTAATAACAATAAATTATGCATAATTACATACAACTAACAATCAACAAAGCCCTAACCCTGATTAAAATTACTCACTACTTGAATAATTACACTGCAACAAGGACAAAGGGAAATACAGAGTAAACCTATTATACTTAATGCAGTGAGGCCAAAGTAAAGGTACCGAGAATAAGGCGTCAATCCAGCGCCTTTAACCTGAATTTCCCAGCGACCACAGGGGCTTGTGCTGATCGGATTAGAGTTTTGCTGAGCACCGGTTTCCACCTCCACCTCCCCCAGATAACACACAGCACCGTCACCCAGCTGCCCGGCAAAATGACCAAACTGGTGTCCGCAGTAGCAGTGCGCAGCGGGCTCACAGCCCGGAATCACCCGAGAGCCGCTTAGATATTCAGCCCCGTGCGGGTCACGTAAAACATCTTCCGTGTTCAGTCCCAGTAAAGCAAGAGCCGCTTCGGAAACCGCGACGAATGTGGGCTTGGGCAGCGTCTGAGGCTGCACACGGGAAAAACACGCTCCTGTCACGGTCCGTGAGCCCGGTTCTAGTGACGAATCCAACGGGAGCTTTTTCAGTGCAACGTTGTTGAACTTTAGCCTTTGCAGTGGCATGAAATTTTGGGCCATTCTGATACTAATGACAGTTTGTCTTGCACTGTAAGGTTTGCAGCTCTACTCAAGAACATAATCCTTCAAGAGATTAATGACTCAACTCTGAGCACAGAAAACCACAACAAATCTATCCATCTGTCTATCTATCTATCTATCTATCTATCTATCTATCTATCTATCTATCTATCTATCTATCTATCTATCTATCTATCTATCTATCTTAATTATTCTTCTTATTACCATTCACCTTCTGCAGTAATACATTTTACAGCAAGAGTAGTCTGAAGGATGCAATCATAGTTGTTTGCAGGTTTAATTTGAGATCAATTTCAATCCACTACCTTGGCAGGTCATTAAAGAGGCGTCACAGACTGTCCCAGATCCCAATGATTCATCACACGCTTGTAATTGCAGCAGGGGTTGTAAAAAAGGAAAATACAGACATAAATGAGAATGTTTGAGATTGCAGACTGAGGTTTGGTGCAGCTACCTTTAGGGAGCCAAAACATAAATCAATCCATTTTAAAAAAAAAGCACAATAAAATGCACCATTTTGCTTCAAACTCCCAACCAGATGGAGCTGTGCATAGTGGGTTTAAAAGTGGATTGTTTACAAAGTTAATAGTTGCTGGTATGCAGTTGCTCAACACATTTTTATTTTTATTACAAATTAAAATAAAATGACATTTCAATTCATGTTTTTACTTCTCTTCAAACTCATATTCGATCTGGCTCCATGCACTTCCCAGGTTTCACGATTGGGAATCAGATCCCAATAAACAAATAAAACCAAGTTCAGTCATGCATTTTGCTTGTTTAATATTCCGTTTCAGAATATCAAATGAAATGGGTTACAAGTGACAATTCACAATTATGAGTAATCACATTATTGTCAGCAAGTCTTAATACAACAACATTGTGCACTTGGTCATGCATTCTATAGTTATTGTTTTATGTTTATTTTTAAGAACAATACATATTTTTGTCTTTTTTTCTTTCTTTTAATTGACAATATTTATATAATCAATGTACAATTACCTGACGGTGAAGCATTCAAGAGCAAATCAGTATACTGTTTAGAAACCCCATGCACTCCACAATCAGTGTAACATATCTAATGGGCCATAAATAGAAAAACTATTTACAGAATACGATATACGGTATATAGACAATTTCGAACTTTTTATACATAACATTTAAGTCAGTAATGGAAGCTAAATGGACTATTGGACAAAAAACATTAGTCATTCAGAGTCATGCAACAATCAGAAAGTTAATTATATATAACATAATGCACATATTTTACTACACATTCAATAACGTTTACAACACACTTGCAGTGTTTATTTGTTGCATTTGTTCAAAAAATGTTAACTGGTTTCTAAATTGATCTGAACTCAAGAAACTGCAGTAAGTATATGAAATTCTAGAGAAATCAAATTCATGATGCTTTTTTTTATTTCAACGGGCTCGTCTTCGCAGTCTGGGTGAAAGACGATTGGCAAGCAGACATGTGAGGGCTATGCCTGCCACCTGTGTGAAAGCAAGACCCAGGACTGTTGCTGCAATATGAAAGACGTTGTCATTTACCAAGCTGAAGACTTTGAGGAAACAACCGTGAGTGTGAATCCCTGCGAGCTTGATGTTCCGGAATCCACTCTCTGGCAAGGGTCTATTGCGACAGCCTTTACGTTTAATACAACAACTGTCTGGTAATGACAAAGTGGAGGAATCATTCCCCGAACTTCCTGTTGAGTAAACAGAATCTTGTATAGCCCAATCGGACATGAGCCAATCGCGCCAACCCTCGGCGCCACAGCACTCAAGCGCCCTCTGCAGGCTGTCCAGCGCATCTGCGTGGCCCTCATCTTCTCCATAGTCCAAAACAGCTTTCTTAAGCCCGCTACGGAAACCTTCAGCAATATTCTCCCTGTAAAAGAGCCCTGAGAGACCCAACGCTAGTCCACCCATGAGTGTGGCCAACTGGAAGAAGCCATATGCCCGCAGAAGGTAAGGAAGGTTGGCAGCCACTCCCAAACATCCCAAAAAGCCCCAAGCGGTCACAGCAGCACCTGTGCCTAACAAAATGATGGGCGCATTTGGGTAGCGGTTTGCAGAGAGGAGCATGTAGTCGGACAGTGAAACTTGCGCCCAGACACCTAGGGTGAAGATTGCAAGACCTGCAGCCCAAAAAGGAAGCTGAAAATCAGGAGTGCAAGGCGCAGCAAGGGCATGACTCCCACCGCCCGGCAGCACGGTGGGGCGGCACCCACAGCAGGCACAGGGGGCGCCAGCGAGGCCTCCGAGCACAGCGATAACGAAAGACGTTGTTGGTCAGTGTACTCTCTGGAGGGTGACAGCAGATATCCAGGAAGCACAGAAGGCCGTCGGGAAGTGGAGGGTAAAGCAGGACGAAGTGGGGAAGACAGTCTTTGAGCACCGTGCAGCTCTCTTTCCCACTCTTTTGCACGGCAAGGGCTCGGCCGAGCTGGTAGCGAGTCGTACGGCGGCGCAGAGCTCATGGCCCCGTCTTGTGCTTTATCTACCACCATTTCACTCTCTCTCTTTTACTCCTTCCTTTGTTTCGTCCTTCCTCATCTCTCCCGTCTGTGTTTTACGGCCGGTCATCAACCAATAGCACCTATTCACAGCCTTGTTTCACCATAAATCCTCTTTGGATGAATGCTCGGCACACTTATCTTCGCCTGCAGATTCTCCACCTTCTATCCAATGTTTATTTGTGACATTTCTTAGACGCTCTTGATGCTGCTGCAATGGCCATCTGAGTACACTGCGTCTTTGGTGATATGAAGGGGGGTTGGTGGTTATATGGCTATGATGCTGTTAACCCACACCGCCCTGATCTCCTTCTACTGGTGCAGGAGCCATTCGTTCAGGGTCATAAATGTCTGTTCTGATCGATATGTGTCCTTTATCAACCTTTAATAATCTAATGTCTTTACAATTTTGCTATTGATTAGTTTTTAGATTAAATCTTATAGGTTTTCAGAAGTAATCTTTCATTTTATGGGATTTGGTGCATATTCAAGGACACACTTTATAGCTCTTTAAACAAAATTGAATGACGTGAATATTCAATTTTCTTTGACTTCATCGGCATATTCACTGGTGTTAAAACATAAAACAGCAGTAAAAGAGTTTACAGTAGCACTTTACAACAAGGTTAATTAGTTAACACTTGTTAACTGGTTTAGTTAACATCAACTAAGCAAGAGCAATACTTCTACAGGATTTTAACAAAGATGAATAAATACTCTAATAAATGTATTGTTCATGGTTAGTTTATGTTAGTGAATACATTAACTAATTGAGCAATATGGTAAAGTGGTACAGAGTTTAGATGTATGTTGACTTGTTGGCTGCTTTTCCTTCACTATCAAGTCCAATAATAATTTTTTTTTTTTTTTTTTGTGGAATAATAACAATTAATTAATTTTAATTTAATTCGAAAATTATTTGTTATAAGTATTCAAAATATGCAGGCATAATTTATAAGCTCAAAAATAAAAAGGAAGAATGATGTTTGACAAACCTTCACTTGCGTTGTGCTCCAGTTCATCCAAACTAAACAGCAAATTAAGAAGTTAACAGGTATCAATACTCAGGTAAATTGACAAAACACCAAGACATACTTTCTTTCTTGGCAACTTACAACACAAATTCCACGATTTTTCCCACATTATGAATGTAATAAATCTTCCATAATACTCAATTGCATTTCTATTTATCTTATGCACAAGATGGATTTCACTTATCTGTTCCAAATATATAAACGGACACGTTTTGCTTTACAACGCGTGACGGCGAATCTGTTTCCCGCCAGACCTGAAGCGGTGTCGTGCACATTCAAACGTGTTTAAAAAGCGCGTAATAAAGACCTACTTCCGGCTATTTCCGGTATCCCGGCTGAGCGTTGTTGTTCGTTGCTTCGGTCGACTTCTCGACAGTCTTTCGCCAGTACGTTTAACCGCTATTATAGTTTAATTCTGTGACACGATGCGTTCGGAATTTGATTAAAAGACAAATATCGATTTATTGTAAACTTAAATTATGGAACTCCTTAACGTAGAGAGTCGCGAGGCGGGTGAGTTTTATTTAGCTTGGAGCTAAATGCTAAGAGAGTGAAGCTAGCACAACCAATCCTATTAAAGTTTCTCTCTCTCTCTCTCTCTCTCTCTCTCACACACACACACACACCACCCATAACACGTTTATTTATTTAATTTTTTTTTATGAAGTACACAGAAAAAAAAAAAATATTTTGTTATTTACTTTGCTATTATTGGAACTGTATTGTTGAAAAACATTTCTAAAAATGTCCATGATGAATAATGACAGTTTGAATACATTTATAATCCAGAACTACATTCATGTTATTATTTAAAAGTACTCATTAGAACATCATTTAATTTGCTTTCTTCCTAATAATTAGGAGCATGCATGTAAAGGGTAATGCACAATATATCAAATTTATTATTTTTGAGCCTTTTATTTTTGCACTCCATCGGTTACAGATAAACTTGTTTAGCTTTAACACAACTGTAAGCCTTATTTCTTCATGTGGCGTGGAATAAAATATTACGGTCTATAAAAAATTGTTACATATAAATTGATGTGTATGCATTCATTTAATTCAGTTTAATGCATCCTAATACATTTTTATCAGAATTAAGATCTTTTTATATTCTACTCTTGATATTTATCTGTACTTTTTTTTCCCCAAGCTCTCCCTCTCTCTGCACTGCGTCTGGTTGTGCCTCCTCTTCGGCTGATGTCAGCGTTTCTGTGGCAGGTGGTTCAGCGTCGTAATGTGACGCAGTACGGGAAGCTGGAGCAATTTGTGGTGCTGGTGACCGAGACCGTGCCAGACATCATGAGTCGAAGTCTGGTCAATAAACTGATCTTTCACCTGCGGAAAAAGGTCATGATTAAGCAAAATATTTAATGTGCTCTCATTTTTTTCTTTTTTTTTTATACTGCACAGTCTGAGATAAGTAACCTTGCGATTTCTTTTTTTTCTTTAGGTGATATTAGAGCTTTGTTTGAAG
>NC_039271.1:2919299-2947260 GCF_003368295.1 Carassius auratus | reverse complement strand
TAGGACTTATTGAAGACCACTTGCCCAAAGTAAATCCCCCCATGCCCTACTCTCCACACATGCCAGGTAATGACTTGGCTTGGGTTTTAATGTCTGTCGCTGCCCCTGGGAAGACAGCGAGCAACTCTTTTTTTTATCGTCAATCTCACAAAACAGACCTGGCATTCATCAGGAATGCTAAACGTTAAATACTCACTGAAAATTTCCATCAGCTTCCCGCTCCCTTCACTCCTCCTGCCTGTTAGGGAGTGGGGAGGAGAAAAGGAGAGGGAGAGAGCGTGATGAAGGAAACGCTCCAATGCTCGGAGTCGCAGTGCCCCCGAACTCTAACCCGTGATAGATTGGTTGCTCCTGCAGCGTGACAGACGAGCGATTGATGGAAGGAATGGCAGATAGATGAAGGGAGAAGCAGAGAGAGAGAGAGCGAGTGTGAGGGGAAAATAGAGGGGAAAGAGGCTTTCCTCATGATAATGTAAATGTGAGGTGCTATTTAAGCTTTATTGACATATAAACATCTTTCATTTACAGCATTATGCTCAGAAAAAAGGTACAAAAGCTGTCACTGGGGCGGTACTCTTTCAAATTGTACACATTTTATACCATATTTTCATATTTTAGTACCTTAAAGGTACATATTTTTACCCAAAGTTTTCATATCCGTACCGTTTGAAAGTAATTTATATAAATTTAAAGGTAAATTTATCTGTAAATGCAGATTAATTGCCATATATATTTTTTAACCCTTTAGTTTATAATTCATGCTCAGTTATTTCAGGGTGTTTAATGGCAAAATTGGGGAAGTTGCACTGGAGAGGAAAAAATTAAAATTAAACCATGAAACTTTTCCCTCAGATATTGCTAGTACATAATTCACAAATCACAAATTATTACAAAGAAATGGCAAGTAACAATTTGGAATAAACATTAAATATTTTTTCAACACTGAAATAGTATGTTCTACTCGTAATATATATACATTTTAATGCAATGTACTCTTCTTTGCTTTGAAAATGTGTGCCAAATATATAAATGTAAAAAGATATTCAAGCTGTAAAGCTTACAGACCTTTCTAGGCAGAGAAACATCTAGTTATGTGTTACATAAATTTTGCATGAGTTATAATGTTTACTTGTTGTTCAGGATTATGAGAGCTGAAACATCTGCATGGACAAGATAAATGATTATATCACACTTTTAAAACCGTTTTTTGTTCATTTTACAAACTAACAGACAAGTTGAAATCATATTCTGTAATAATCGATAGCATACAGCTTGTTTTAGATGCAGAATACAAAAAAAAAACAAAAAAACAATCATAATCTATTTATATACTGATATAATATTGAGTATTTATGATCAAATCCTTACAATTCCGTAAAATGTTCATGACATCATGTGTTTTCAGAGCACAGGAATGATTCTTCACTAATTTCATCTGAGACCTAATCTTATCAAAATTCTGGCAGTGTGTCAGGCATGGCTTGAGGTCTGTGTGTCTCTGTAATGGAATTTGTCTCACTGCACAGAGTTTAAGCACAGCTAGTGATTCAGTGCAGCAGGGCATCTGGGTCTCTCTCTCTCTCTCTCTCTCTCTCTCTCTTCCGCCCTCCGCGGCACAAGCGTCATTTGTTGACTGGCAGGCTGAGTGCCAGGAGCAGCATCAGTAAATGCTGCTGAATTATACAGCCTTTACGACTCGTGCTATAAAGCAGCAGTTTAAAGGAAAGACATTGCCATTTAAAGCAAAGACATAGTGTTGTTGTTTTAAAGCTTTTATTGTCCGTAAAACAGACTCACAGTGACCCTACACTAAGACGAGCTTAAAATTAATGTGAATCTGGTGTGTGTGTTCTCATAGGGATGTATTTAGGTGGTGTGTGCATGTTTGTGCATGTCTACAATGCTGCAAACATGCTAAACACACTATAAATCACAAATGCAAGTATGTGCATCTATATAGTGATTATATATACACATTAAAAGTCATTTAAATCCAAAATTAAAAGAAAATAAATCACATTCTCATGATTTTTATGACATATTTCTCCCTTGGATTTGCATATAAATGTGTGTGCGAACACACACACACACACACACACACACACACACACATATAGGGAGTACTTTTATTTATACACATAGTATTTATTGTACTGCATTCATAATCACAATTATATTGTGAAAACAATTATTTATACCACATACTGGATGTAATGTCTTTATATTAATTTGAAAATAATAGGAATTACAAAAAAAGAAAAAAAAAGAAAATGAGAATGAAGGGATAATAGGCGTAAATGTCAGTATTATAAACTCACAGTGTGAAAAAATAAATAAAATAAAATAAAATAAAAACTGATCATCCTAATTAGTTAACCCAAGTTGATTATATTAACATGAATATAACTTCTTATTTTTTTGCCTTATGGTTTTGTTTTTGTTACATTCATCCATGTGTGTGCAGGTATGTTTTTTGATGAATTGCTGGTTGCTGTTTCTTACTTGCTGTGAAGCTATTTAAGAATCCGGTCACATTCTAGACCGGCAGTAAAAGAGCCCTCTCCCCTCCCTCCTCCTCTCTCTCTCTCCTCCCTTCATCGTTTTCTCCTTCCCTGTAGCTCTTTAACACTCCTTTCTCTGTGTGGCCCCCCCCCCTCCCATGTGCAGCTGATAAACCCTCTCACTGCGTTTCCAGGTCTGCCACCCTCACATCAGCTAGACACTGATCTCTGCCAAGCTGTCAATCAAACACAGCATAGACGGCTGATGCGCAGGTGAGAAACAGACAGCGCGAGAGAGAGAGAGAGAGAAAGAGAGAAAGAGGAAGGGGCTGCGAAGGTCTTTCTTGATTCGTCAGCGTCTCTATGATACACTTTCTCCCCGTTTTATGCCTCTCGCCCCCTTCATCTCCTCTCCGTTTCTTGTTTGCGTCTTTTGGTTTTTGTTTAGTTTCGTCTGCCAGTGTAAACATCCCCGTCTCGTCCTCACAGGTTTGACACGCGGGTGATTGACAGCCGCGCTCAGGGGCGTTCAGTCAGCGCGAGGGTCTGAGAAAGCGAACGAGAGCGCGCATTGACAAACAGTGCAGCGTTTTAAATGTCATTCTTCATATCTGTCCACTTCAGAGTGTGTGTCCAACCCGTACCACACCGCTGCAGCCCCCCACCCCACCACACACACACACACACACACACACACACACACACACACACACACACACACACACAGGGACCAAAGCAAATCTACTTATTGTGAGCTCCTTTGTATTATTTCATTCCGTGCTTGACACACAAGAAAGTGAATAATCCGGTGCAAGCGATGCGATAGCGAGCCAAACAAAAGAGAGATTCAGCATAATGCCATTCATCATTTTCAGCAGAATACATCATGGTGTGATATAATATGATGGGCATGGTGCATATAAAAACTATTTATTTTAAATCAAATGTGCACCATAATATATTTCTTACCGCCATGCCCATTAAAATGACTTTCATTAAATATTCCCAACCGTTTTTAGTCAGCTAAATCTAAATTAGCTAAATGATTTACTCAGTTTATTTAGTAATGAGAACCATTTCAGTAGCCTTCTCCCCTTTGGAACGTTGCAGAAATTACGTATTTTTGTAGTTAGAATTTTAGGACTTCCGGTTCCATCGTCCTGAAATCAATGGTTTTTATAAAATTTTTTTTTTTAAATGGTTTAAAAAAAAAATATTATGGCTTTTTGGCTTAAATACCTGAAATAAGGTCTTTGGTTAAGACAAGCTCAAAATGTTTTGATGTTTTTTTTTTTTTGTCTAAGACATAAAATACATCAGACTACTTGTCTTGAAAAAGGTGGTTGCTAACAAGTGGCTAAATGAGATGACAGAGGTTGCTGAACAGTTAAACTCATCTACTTAGTCCACTTTTACATCCTCATTGTTTTTATAATTTCACTCTTGCAAACTTTTCAAATGGTTTTTTATTTTTTTATTTTATTTTATAAAGTCTGAAGTAGGCCTAATTATCAGAAGTTTAGTGATGTTGTAGTCATGTGACCATGGTGATGCTTCTTTAGAGCCTTTTATTTAGGTTTCAAAATTCATAAAAATGTGTGTTCATTTGTGAAAATGATTATGATGCACAAATGTTTAAGAATCATATACTTGAGCTTATGTCCTGCATTGGAAAAATCCTATTTGAAACCAGGGTGATGCTAATTTCCCGAATGGGAATCACTGCATTTTGAGAATGTTCGCTATAATTTGTGTAGACACCTTTACTTTGTGACTTGCTGAATAACTGATCAGTTGGAAACATAACAGCTGTAATCATGTAGATCTGAACAGCTGGAAATAAGCAGGCTTAACATTCATGCGGTCACGTTCAGTACAGCATTAGCATCACATTCAAATTGCAGGGCTATAATTCATATACAACATAGCTGTAACCCAAACATGCAAGGCATCATTCTGTCAGTCTCACCTCAGATCTGAAATTCAACTTTATTCAACCTTTCATTATGTAATTACACTCACACATACACACAGACACAGAGACTTGAGCAAATGATCATCTAATTGGTGTGGAGCGCTTAAGTGTGTGTGTTGCTGTCCTTGTTGATTTGATTCTGTTTCAGTCTTTGCATCCGAATGTGATGTGTGAGGTGTTAGTGTGTTAGCGCATTAGCGAGGGTGTCGGAACGAGGGGCCCATCAGCTCGTTAATGAGCAGAAACGCTAATCGTGTTTCACACTGACACAAACGCAATTAAAACATCTGTACCGCGGCGACCTGATCTCGCACGTCTTTCTCTCCCTTACGCTAATGCTTATGTTTTACAAACAGAGAGAGAGAATTTGCCAAGGCCCCGTTGACTGTTATTATGACAACTGTCAATCATATTGGCATTAAAAGTCTTAATTCACAGCAGTGATGATTGATGTATGTCTTTTTCCTAAATGACAAGAAGCAAATGTGAGTGGCTCTGACCTGTACAAAAGCGGCTGGCATGATGCTAAAGGGTTCAGAGTGAGTGTTGGCAGCTAAGGCTCGCAAGGTGGTCTCTTGTGTAAAAGAAGTACACTTACAGTATATTTTCACTTTTAAAAAATAATTGAATATTAAAAGAATGTGAAGTGGGAAGAGAACAATGTAATGGCATGTTATCAGCTAATAAATAATAATAATAATAAATAATATATAAAATAATATATATTCAATTAATTACATGAAATATGGTTAAAGTGTTCTGGAAAACTATTATAAATATATATTTGTAATAATTAGTTCCAGTTTAGTACATTTAAATTAGCTTAATTAAAATTTAAAATAATTAAAATTCTGATAAATATTTATATAATTCAGCTATACTGTGCTTTAGTATTTAGTCAACACATCAAAATAAGTGTACTTATTTAAAGCATTACAAAAATTATTCAAACTTTTCTCAACTTTAAAGTAAAACTTTTAATTGGACATTATTACAAATTGCACTTTTCAAAAGAATATTTAAATCTGTTATGAAAACGTTCTTTAAGCACACTTTGCACACAAAGTGGCCTTTTATGTTATTAATTTAATATAATCTGCAAATACTGTTTTTAAAAACAAACTTTTAATATTTGAAGCACACTCCAAGTGTACAGTCAATACAGTTAAGTATACTTGTTTTCACAAGGGGTCTCTATGGTATTCTAGCATGACATAAATTTATACAGAATCCATTTTTCCTATATTTAAAACTCTGATTCTCTAGAAAATGTAGAAACTTGACTCTCCTTCAAAAAGCCACACAATTTGAAGTATCATTTGTGTCTTAAGGGCAAGTTTAATTCTTCAAGTTCAAGTCCCTAACCCCTAATATAGTGATGTTTGCATTTTGTTAATAATAATCCTAATGCATGTGCAATACATATGGATACTGCTGTTATGCATTTGTGGTCAAACACACTCAGTATGCAGACAAGGCTTTTAACAGCCTAAAAAAAGTGTCTGGTCTATGCAGGGGAAAGGGGTTGCTTATGACTAATTAAAACCAGTCTTTAGATTATGATATTCTGAAGCTCACAGCTTTGCTACCCACTTACTGGCTAGAAAACCCCACCAGCGCTGCTCTCTCCGTTACACCCACAGCCCTCCCTCGTCTTCTCTAAAATGATGCATGGACGCTCAGCCCAGTGTTGTCCTCGTGATGGATTGGAGCACTTTGGGGGAAATTTCAGTTCATGGCCACCCTTGAGTAGAAGCTTAAGTAAGATTCTCTTTAATATTGTAATGGAGAACTGAGCGGCATGGGGAAAAATGGACCCCTATGGATGATCTAATGTATGAGATGAATCGCAGGTCACTTTGAGAGGAAGATACGGGGCGGTTGGTATAGATGCACTTTATTCAAGCCTCTGTGGAAAGAGTTGCAGAATAGGTTCACAGTGGGATTTCTGTGATTTCTGTGGACGGTGAGAAGTAATTATACTACTGGAGAGATATCAGAGCACCTGTAGGTGTTTAAATCACTTGGATGGCCCTTATGCGATACATTGGCCCTAATGTTATTAAAATACTTAATTCAGTAACTAACGGAGTTAAACAGGCCAGACGTCTATTATAAAGCCATGCTTTTTAAAATATAACTATAGAAAATAATCCAATTTTGGGTCACACAAGCTAATGTAGTAACAAACATAAAGAATTGAAACCCACTACCATTGGCTCCAGTATGATAATGAGATGGTAATGAAATGATAATTGTATGGTAATCCAGCAAGGTTATTCAGAAGGGGAGGGGAGGTTTCTGACTGAGCAACTGTCAAAATGTCACGCCTTAAAAACATTAAAAACACTGTCTGAAATACACACATTGAAGGATAATGCTGAATGAGATGGTTCCTTCTAACTAATAATTTCAGACTCAAATAATGCAAGTAACAAGCTGATAAACATTGATACTGTATAGTTTACACAAACAGGTATGCCTAATGATGATAATAATAGCAAGAATACCAAATATAGAGGACATAAGAAAACTTCCAGCAATCTAAGTTACTGAGAAATTATAAATAAGGAGCGCTTCACATATAGTTTTGAATAATAGAAGCTGAAAAATACAAATGCCGTGGCGCCCTCTAGTGGTGTGTAATAGTAACAGCGTCGAAACTAATCACGACTGGCCCCGAGTCATTTCCACCACAAAAATCACAGAAATAAATTGTAGGCTTTACATTACGCACTTTCTCATTACTTTAAACAATTGGAGCCCAAATAAAGTTTATCAAAAGTTAATGTAGGCTACTTCACTAAGGAAAAAACTGCTGGCATGAAATGTGATGTATCTTGCCCGTCATTTGCGATTAAGCTCAGGTGTCATTTTTACAAATTATGCAAAATGATTGAACATCGCTGTTGGAAAAACCAGGATATGCTGGTCAGGTAGGTTTTAAAAGCATGGATGCTGGTTTGAGCTGGTCACTCCTGCTCAGGACCAGCACATGACCAGCTAAGGACCAGTTTAAACCAGCTCATGAACGTCTAAGGACCATCTTAGACCAGCTCAAACCAGCATCCAAGCTTCAAAACCTACCTAACTAACCAAAACCCTGTATTTTTCAAAAGGATGTTTAATTGTGTACTCAGGGTACATAAAGTAGAAAAAATTATATAAAATTAGGTAATTGATTAAGGAGCCACTTTATTTATTTACTTAGTTTTAAATATAATTTCCATTAGACCTACATTTTAATGTCCAGTAAGAAATATTTATGACTGATTGGTACCATCCACCATTTACGTACCAGACATCTTGCAGGTATAGCAAAACTAAGTTCTGAATCCAGGATGAAAAGGATCCCAGTTGACACTTTAAGCGTTTGCGCATTTACCAAAATACATTTATTTATGCAATTTGCAGGCACTTTAAAGCTACTTTTACAAATGTGTTCAGTTCATGCATTCCCTGGGAATCAAACCCATGGCTTTCCTTGGTGTATAATGCATAACAACACATAGCATTGAATCACTTGTGTTTTTCCTAAATGTATTGCACTCAGCAGATAATAATGGTGATGATGATTATTCAACTTTTATGCAACACTGATGTGCCTCTTTATATAGTACAAATATTTCCTTTATTAAATAGGTTAGAGAAAACCCTCTAAACTCTCCTTCCTTCTTCCGTTTAGTAACCCTGACTGACCTGTTCTTACATTTAAAAATACACTCTGTATAAAACTAAAAATATTTTTTTATGGTCAAATTAAATGCAAATAACAGGTTCTAAACAGAAGCTGTGTTTGTTTATTTTGACTGGTTTTGTTCTGTGTGTGTGTATGTCTGATATTGTGACATTGTGTCTTTAGTTGGAGTAACTCAGTCAGTTGATGTGATTACAGTTTGAGGTCATGGAGCCATTATATGCATGAGTTATTTATTTATTTTAAATATCAAATCAATTTAGTTAAAAAAGTTAATACTACAGCATAACCAATAAACCACCGATCTGTACAGGCAGGCACCAAAAAACTTTTACAGTAGATTATTTCATGCGTAACCTATGCATCATTATTAGATTATGCAAATATGAGTTGTTATACAACTGGGAGGTTTTTGCATTCTTGGATTCACATGTGCATTGTTAATGGTAATTAAACATTTTCTGAATGTGGGGTTTCCTCCTGTGTGGAATGTTTCCTCTTGATCTGAACTTTTCTGAAGTCTGGAGGTGTGAGCGGGAAGGTGACAAGGCATCTGTTTCTAGAGTAATAGTGGAGGAAATGGAGACATATATTTTAGCAACATCCTCAAGCTCACCCAGTCTGCTGAGAGGACAGAGAGAGAGCTGAGGACTCTGGTTGAAGAGGCAGAAAAGGGTCTCCAGACAAATAGAGAAGGGAGAGACACACAGATGAAATGAAGATGTATAACAGTAAGATTTGGTTTGGGCTTTTTGCCATCTTGGGAAGTTTGGCAGGTCGTGATTGTAGACCTGCTTCAGGTTCACTGGAAGCCATGCAGTTAGGGGACTTCATGTTTGGAGGACTCTTTCCAGTTCACCAAAGCTTCAAGATCGTCAACATGACCAGCAATCCTATTGAAAACGTGTGTGAAACGTGAGTCTATGCATACAGCTTACATTAATAATGTCAAATCCTGAGAAATTCAAACTTGCCTAATTTTTATGCGTGTGTATCTCCGATATCTGGAAGAATGAAGAAGTTTTTGAACTATATCTCTTATGCTCACCAAGGCTGCATTTATTTTACAATAATATTGTGAAATATTATTACACATTATTGTCACACGATCTTTCAGAAATCATTTTAATATACAGATTTGCTGCTTAAAAAAAAAAAAAAAAACATTTATTTTTTATTATTATGATCAATGTAGAAAACAGTTTTCTGCCTAACATTGAAACCGTGGAGTGCTACCATTCAAAATCTGGGTTTAAGTAAGATTTTAAAAAAATAATAATAATACTTTTATTCAATAGGGATGCATTAAATTGATCATTTCATCCAGAATGTTAAACAGCAGAAACTGTTTTCATCATTGATGATAAGAAGAATCATTATTAATAATTGAGCTCCAATCATAAATGATAATAACTGATTATATTGAATAATGATTGTTGATTGATTGGTCTTTCTTCAGACTGTGTATAAAAACCCCTGTTCTAAATGACTGAGTAAAGCACACTTGTCTTCTTCCTGTTCCCCCTGACAGCTTCACCGTATCCAGGTTGATCCAATCTCTGGCGATGACTGAAGCGGTGGAGGCCATCAACAAGTCCCCCATGCTGAATGGTCTCACATTAGGCTACAAGATCATGGACACGTGCTCTGATGTGACCACTGCTCTTCAACACACCGATATCTTCATGGATAAAAATTGTGGCAGCACTAATTCATTTTTTCAGGCTGTTATTGGAGAGTACCATTCTGAGGTTTCCATCGCTGTGGCGAGGTATCTCACCATGGGTTATATGCCACAGGTATGTTTTGTTTAATTGACAGATAAATGACTAACAGCCCAAGTAGCCTATCAAATTGCGCTGCTGTCGCTGTCTGCCAATTTTTCTGACATCTTGAACTGTCGTGCACATGCAACCACCATAACCAATTTCTATTATCTCACTCGGTGTGAGAATGTTTCAGTAATGCTCTTCTTATTACTATTATTGCAGATCAGTTATGGTTCAACAGCTGGGGTTTTAAGCGACAAAAAACGTTTTCCGACATTCAGGAGGACTGTCCCGGAAGATGACCACCAGGCTAAAGCAATCACCAAAATTTTGAAGTACCACAACTGGACCTGGATTGGCATAATAGCCACAGACGGAGATTACGGCCGCTACGCCGCAGACCAACTTGAGGCGCAGGCCAATAAACAAAATATTTTTGTGTCATACCGAGTTGTGCTCCCTGATTTTCTCAACGATGAAAGCTTAGATTCCAAACTCAATGAAACTATTCAAAAAATCGCAAACACCTCAAAAGTTCAAGTCATTGTGTCTTTTGCCAAATCTCACCACATGTCTCGTTTGTTCGATAAACTCACTCCCAACGCATCTGGACGTTTCTGGATCGCTGGGGATAGCTGGTCGACATCACTCAATGTGCTAGACAATCGTCCCTTGAATGAAGTTGGAAAAATTCTTGGAATAATCCCATTTTCAGGAAACATCTCTCGTTTCAGAAGTTACATAGATAATCTAGATCTTAACCCTGATTCACAATCAAACAACACCATCCTGCAGTACTTCATCAAAGGAGAGTTGAACAAAAGCAGAACCATCAAAGAAATAAGAGAAACCCTACAGAAAGCTGTAAGTCCTAGTGCAGTGTTTAGTGTACAGTTGGCTGTGATGTTTGCCGCTAATGCTATTAAAGACATCTGTTCTCGAAAAACCTGTCGTGGAGGCTTTGATATTCAACGCTCTGAGGTAAGTCATTTTATCTGTTATTTGATGTTAAATCAAATAATAAATATTCAAAAGCTTAAATATATCGTCATCTTTTTCAGCTAAACGACGCCTTGGCAAAGACCATGTTGACTATAGATAATGAGAAATATTCATTCAGCAAATCTGGAGATTTGGATACCGGTTATGATATCAACATTTGGGAAGCGGCACTTGAAAATAACGCTGAATTTGTCAACAATGTGAAACTGAAGACTGTGGCACGCTACATGATCAAGAATGAAAGCATGCTTTTCCTGAATGACACACAGAGAAATCCTCTGGAAGATTTCACAGTGAGTTTCTGACGCCACATAATACAGAACGAAGTGCTGTTAGAAAAAAAAATATATTGTGTCGTTCCAAACCCGAATGACTTCCTTTCCTCTGTGGAACACAAAAGAAGATATTTTGAGAAAAGTTTTGTACATATAAGTCCAAAACAATATCAGGATTCTAATTGACTTTCAGTATACTGACAAAAACACAGAAGAAAGGAAATCATTCAGGTTTGGAAAGACATGAGGTTGAGTAAATGATGAAATTTTCTTTTTGGGTGAATTATCCTTTTAGGACTAATACATTTTGCAAATATGTTGTTTAATCTGAAATACCATACAAATAAGGTATATATTGAAATTTAAATGTATATGGTATTTGGTCCAAAATTTGTTTTTTGTTTTGTTTTACCCCAGGGTCGTGTGATTTCGCAGTGCTCTCAAAGCTGTCAACCTGGATTTAGAAAGGTTTTTTCTGTAGACAAACCCATCTGTTGCTATGAGTGTGCGAAGTGTCCAGAAAACACCTTTTCAAACCAAACAGGTACAAATTCATTCAAATAAAATTAAGTCACCTGCACCCAGTGTTGGTTGTAAAACGTTACAATAATGCAGATTACATAATCGGATGAGGATTTGTCAAGCACTGGTAAAGTAACACACTCATTTAAATTTGACAAGAAAATATTGTTTTCCCAATTATTCACTGACACCTCTCCTGTCCCTGTGTTGAGAGTGAGATGCAGAGGCACTTCCTTCAGGCTGAGGCTTATTCATTTCACTTTTGGTGTGAATTATTGAAAATAAATACGGCCCAGCTCTGGTAACAAAATGTAACGCAAAAGTAACAATGCTTTACTCTCCATAACAAATAACTAAGTAACGCAGTAGGTTACTTTTTTTGGAGTAACACAGTAATGTAATGGATCAATTTTTTTAAAAGTAACTTTCCCCAACACTGTGTACACATTAGAAGTCAATGGGAACTGAAACTTTTTGGTTTTGAATGACATGAAGGGGAGAAGATGAATTTGGTGTCCGATCCATAAACTTAAGGATGTTTAACAGATGTAACTTTTCTTTCTTCTCCAGATGCACATGAATGTATAGTCTGTCCAAAGAATTCATACTCTGTTGAGAACTCCACCACTTGCACTCCCCGAATGGTAGTTTTCCTGTCCTGGAGAGAGGCATACTGTATCATCTTAGTGGTGTTTGCTTGTCTTGGCATCCTTTTGACGCTGATTGTGATGCTGGTGTACTTAGTCAGATGGGATACGCCAGTGGTCCTCGCAGCCGGGGGTCCCATCTCCATCCTGATCTTGCTGTCCCTGCTCGGGACGTTCACCAGCGTCATCTTGTTTGGTGGGAAGCCCACAGACATACAGTGTAAAACCGGACAGGTGCTTTTTGGCCTGAGCTTCACCCTGTGTGTCTCCTGCATCCTGGTCAGGTACTTTAAGGTTCTTCTGGTCTTCCAGAATGATTCTGCTCTCAAACGGGTCATGAAGAAACTCTTCCTGCCCTACTGGATCATTGGCATTTGTGTGCTTATCCAGGGCCTCATCTGTGGTTTCTGGTTGGGGATGGAACCACCCACGGCTTCTGAGAGCTCACGGATCAGGTCTGAACTTATCCTCCAGTGCGATGAGGGGAAAAGGCTATTCTTTGGACTCATGCTGGCCGTCATTAGCCTTCTGGCTCTGGTGTGCTTTGGATTCGCCTTCCTGGGACGGAAGCTTCCACAGTGCTATAATGAAGAGAGGTGCATCAGCATCAGCATGCTCATCTACATTATCAGTTGGGTGGTGTTTGCCCCCATCTATGCGAACATAGTTAATATGACCCACTACAAATCTGCCGTTCAGATGGTGGTGATGCTCTTTTCTGCATACGGGATCCTCATCTGCCACTTCATGCCTAAATGTTACATCATCCTATTGAAAAGCGAGAAGAACACCAGAGAGGCTTTCACAATGGGCATTCGGGAGTTCGCCAGACGCTTCAACAGAAGTTCACGAGTGGATCGGCATAGAGCTGGACTCGACCGGCCAGAAAGCGCATTTACTATTGACTCTGGAATCGAGAATATAATAAATGGGGTGTACTCAAATCCCTACCCACCAAGCACTATTTCTTCATTTCACATGTCCATAGATAATCTGCCCCACGAGGTCAGTGTGTCTGGAGATTCCTTGTATGAGTTTTCAGTGTACTCTGGATCTTCAGCAGATATGAATGAGGAAAACCAGCAACAACAGACTTTAAGCGGCTCTCAAAAACTCCTCCAAAGGATTAAGAACAACCGTACTGAGCTCAAAAGGACATTAAGTGTCCCACACTTTTAAGCAATACATTTGATGTTTTTTATTGTTTTAAATTATGCTAAATTCTCTTGTCAGTATAATCCTGTTTAACCAATCATTTAAACAAAAAAGAAGCTCCATGATGTTTATGTTTGACATGCTTTATGTGATTGTTATCAGTGTCATCATTGTCTTGAATGATCTGATTTAGCACTTGTATTTGTGTCCAAATCAGGGAAAACAATAAAGCTTTTAATCTCTAATGAAAACAATATATGAACGAACGAATTAATAAATTAGCAAAAATAAATAAATATATAAATACAAACAATTAATAGTTAGAAATGTCAATACAGATATGCTTATAGGGATGCAATCTCAGGGGAAAACAATAAAGCTTTTAATATACAAATACGTTTTTTTTTTCTGTGAATCTGTAACCAAAGCAATTTATGAATGAATGAATTATATAAATTAATTAATTTAAAATGAACTAAATAATTGAATAAGCAAAAAATAATATATACTATGATAATATCAGTACTGCATTAACCCATACATTCTCCAAATATTTGGGATGCTGGATCCAATCAACAATACATCTGAAATGTTTAATAAAAATATAAAGGATATTCACAATTTAAAATGTGGGGAGAACTGTAAAACACTGCTTTATTGGTTCTGCAGTAATACATCGAAGACATAATCTGTGGCATTTCAATAAACAGTTAATAAATAATTTTCCGTGCAAATCTATTTACAATGTTTGTCTTTTTGTTCTTATTTTGGGGCACAATGACTTTACTACTTCAGATGCAAAACAACCTACTTTAATAGCACTGTGTAAATCTCAAGCAAAGACACTTTTAGTAGATTTTAGATTTAGTAAAATAGCTTTAATGCATTTTATTTCTGCTCTCTAAATTGTTGATACTGGTGAACAGGCCATAGCTGGGGCTTGCGGTGCCCCGGAGCAGTTTGTACCAGTGGACCCTGTTTAAAATGGTTTCATTTTTATGTTTGCTCTATTTATTTATTTGTGCTTTTAAAAAGTAACAATTACCAAGTAATGCTTCATTTTGTTCAGACTGTTCATTTGCAATTGAAGAAGAAACACTTAAGCAGAACATGGTCAGGTCAAAGTGTCTGAATAATTTTTGGTCCCAAATAATTTTCATTTTTTATATAAATTTTACTGCCAGTCCACTATATGAAGAATTTTGAGGTATAATATGTCAGAGCTGACTTTATTTCGATATAATCACTTACGTACCTAAATATGCAGGGATCCTTTAGCTCTCAACTCTTATCACAAATGTTTGGTTGGATTGTGGATTAATTCTTGTTAAACCTTCATTTATTTTAATGGATTAACATTAAGGACACCAACAGCAGCTAGTAAATTAGGTGCTGTCACTTTAAGAGACAATGCATCCATTATAATTATACTCATCTGATTTCTTTCTTCAATGTTTACTTTCACTTAAGACATAACAAAACAGTTTTTTTTTTAATGAGGATACTCTAAAAAAATTGGTATTTTAACACAATTTTGTTTGTATTTGTCGGTACAAGAGCAAGAAGAGGCAAATTTGGGGTTCAAGCGCTTTGAGACGTACGTCTCTCTGCATGCACCCTGTATTTGTTCGTTCAGGTGCAGGAGGACACGAAGCAGAGTTCAGTTCGGTGTTGCTGTCCGTGAGACGCAGCTCTCTGCATCTGTAATCAGTTGAGTTTTTCTGCGTCTTGTGTTTGAATGCTTTAAACTCATTCGAAAGTTTAAATTGGCAAGGCTTAAAAACACATGCAAATGATAAGTTTCACCCCACTAGCGATGACTTCTCTGGAATTCCTCTTGCTACATAACAAGAGATGATAAGGTTATATAATCCTGTTGATTTATTTGTTTAGTCTTCCTGCTTGTGTGTTTTTGTTGTCTGACATGCCTTAAATTCTTACAGCAGCTTCAACATTATTTCAAGAATGCTTCTATAAACTTGGTTTTCCTTGTTGAAGTGACTATTCATTTTGATCTTGGCATCAATAACTGATGACTTCAGTGACAGAAATGTTATCTTCCTGATTGAGCATAGCAATGCATTCTTTACCGCATTTCCATCCTCTTCCTGCAAAGAACACTTTTATAAGCTCTCATTTGTTAACATTATAATACGTTAAGAAAAAAAAAACAACAAAAATAGGGAACATTAGGGTACTGTATTAATATGAGTATTAATATAAGTAATTTTCTGTATTGATTTTTTCCCCCAGTATTTTGTCAATTTTACACTGCATTGCATTTTGTTTTGTTGATTGTTAATATTACTGCTTTACAGTTCATATTAACAGACAAAACTTTTGATTTTAAAAAATTTATTAGTAAATGTGGATATCAACATTAGCTAAGATTAGTAAATGATTTAGAAATATTCAGATATTGTTAGTTCCAGTAAACCAATGTTTTTTTTTTCAATTATTTTTTATTTTACAGTTTTAGTATTGTAGTATGCTGTTGTCAGTTTTTTACTGTTTTTTCAAAGTATACATATACATATATATATATATATAATATCTTTGTGGAACATGATCTTTACTTAATATCGTAATGGTGTTTGGAATAACAGAGAGATCTATAATATTTTGACCCATACTATGTTTTTTGTTTTTGGCTATTGTTAAAAATATACCCCAGTGGTCTAGGGTAACACACACACACACACACACACACACACACATTGCCTATATATATGTATATATATATATATATATATATATATATATATATATATATATATATATATATATATATATATATATATGTATATATATATATATATATGTATATATATATATATATATATATATATATATATATATGTATATATATATATATATATGTATATATATATATATATGTATATGTATATATATATATATATATATATGTATATATATATATATATATATTATATATATATATATATATATATATATGTATATATATATATATATATATATTACTACAATTCCACCATTGTTTAAATAGAAGTTAGTATATATTAATATGCAGTCTGAGATGTATGTATGCAGCACAGACAGATAACATTAATGCCCCATGCTCTATTTCGTGTGTTTACAGTAGCCTAACCAAGCGAAACATCTAAATGAGGCTGTGTGTGCTCGTCTACTCGTGTGCTCGACTGTTCATTTGCCACTCATGCCAGTATCTTGACTACGCTGATTAGAGGCAGTATTCCTCAGCTGTCAGGCTGACGGAAAACAATCAAAGCCCCCATACCCCCAATCACCGCAGCTCTCTCCCCGAGCGCCGCCGCCGCAATCAGCCGCTGATTAGGAGCCCGTCGGCCTTCTCCAGCCCGCAGCGGGGGTTAATTCGTGCGTCAGATGGTGTCGCAGAGGGCCACGGAGAGGCGAATGAGAACGTGAGCGGGATGATATTGGACGGATATAGCCGACCTGTCAATCACTGGGGATTCACTGTAAAGGCTCAGAGACTCTCTTCATCTCGCTCTCCTCCCCCTCCAGGGCCGGGGTAATCTATTTAAGCCAAATGTGAGGATGCACCAATTAAATCAGACGCCGTTTGGAATTTTTTTGCCTGTTTTCGACACATGAAAGCAATCTAATAACATGGTTGGATAAATAATACATTTACCCTGCGTTGGAAAGAGCATAGCTGCTGCATGTTGTTTCGCAACAATTCGCTGTTTATTGCTACCTTTTAGCTTGAAAATTGTTTACTGTAATGTTCACGTGGAAGTTACATACATTTTCTTGTAAAGCACTCTTATAATGTTTATTTCATTTACAGTATGCATTTTAAAAATGCACTTTTAACAATGTAAATAATTTCGTCTAAAAATATAAAAATAAAAAACTCAGAAACTGCTAGTAAATGTAACAAATAATTAAGAATTAAATGATACATTTTGAAGTAGAAAGACTGAAGCTCTATTTTCTTGTAAAACGTAGCTACTCTGATCTTTTAGGCCTAACAAAAATAGATATAGGCTATTAAATAATTAAAAACCTTAAAAAATAAGCAAATTTATTTATAATCTATTTTATTTTTAAAGTAAGAGGCTATATATTGATTCTTTCATATAACAGTTTTTTAAATATATATTATATTTTATTGTGTCTCAACGCCAGCAATTACTGAATGCTGTTTGAGAAATAAACTTTGACTTGACTAAATAAATAATTCTTCATATTAAAGAATGCATTAGCATTAAAATGATTATGCTCTAGAATACTGTAGCCTATCGCGTTTGATTTGGTTTAATTTTCTCAATCTTCTTGGTATAAAGACAATTGTTTTTATTATTTAGGCAACTGTAGGCTATTTCTAAAGTCATTTGGGGCGTTTTTAATGATTTGCTGTTTTTTTTTTGTATATTGTACTGCCGTGGTGTGGAATAATATATTAATTTATTCTATACAATGAGAATAAATGTATTGGGTTGCTGGGCGGAGATCTGTGTATCTACGCATGTGCGGATGTGAGTCACCGTAAAGTTTAGTATACACTCCCTAAGCTGACAGCCCGACCAGTTTTGCACAACCCAGAAGCGGAAAAAATTCCAACGAGGTATGCTTTTGTTTCATAAAAAATAAAAAATAAAAAAAACTCTCGAGAAAGCTAAATGTTTTAGGTTCTTGACGAAACTTGAACTGGACTTGACTTGGTTAGTTTGTACCCCGTTATGCAGAAGCGTCATGACGTCACGGGCAGCACGTCGATGTTATATGTGCCAGTTTAGTGGCGCAATTTTGTTTGTTTTTGTTGTGTTCATGATAAGGTGTGTTTTGTGTTTGCATACTATAGTGAGTCTAACGACATTGCTAACGACCGGTTTTTTTCACAATCCAGAAGCGGGAAAAAAATTCCACCGAGGTATGCTAATTGTTTCTTAAACAAACAAGCAACCTACTAACTAACTCTCGAGAAAGCCCCGCTAAAGCTCTCGGTTCTTGACGAGAGTTTAATTCAACTGGACTTGTTTAGTTTATCCACATCATGACGTCACGGGCAGCATGTCGATGTATGTGTCGCAGTTTTGTTTGTTTTGTTGTGTGTTCGTGATAAGGTGTGTTTGCATACTCCAAATTCAGTTTGCTTTCATATATATATTGGGTGGAGTAGGAAAGGTTTTGACTTATTTGTGCAGCTAATGGCTACATTTCGATCCTTACTTTAACAGCACTTTCTTATAGCATTTATTGGTACCATGCAAGGCAGCATAAGGTTCAAACACGTATCATCAATTCAGTCACCAGGATCTTTAGTGAAACGTTTTAAGGCAATATAATGTTCATAAATTCCCAACCTTTTTGTTGATGCTACAAACTCCATGTGATCTAGACTAACTGTAATTCTGTTTTGTCTGCAATAAATGCAATAAAAGGACTCCCTCTAGAGTTTGAACTCGAATGCATGTGATATTTCACATCCTTTCACTAATTTGCCATTCACAACACTGAACATTCATGCTTTGAATGTTGGCACCAGTGATGGTATGAGACAGTAAGGCCATAATACTGAAATATAGTAATAGTATTAACTAATCTATGAAATCATTGTAATGAGTAATTTTTACAACTCCGGTAATTGTTTTAGATAGCTGTGTTTTTATTTTATTTGATGTTTTTTTATATATAATTTTATATTTATTTATAATGTTATGACATTTTTGTTTTATTTGTTTTTATTATTGTTATATTTTATTATATATATATATACACACACACACACACACACACACACATATATATATATACACACACACACACATATATATATATATATATATATATATATACACACACACACACATATATATATATATATACACACACACACACACACACACACACACATATATATATATATATATATATATATATATATATATATATATATACTTTTTTTCATGTTATTTGGTATGATTTGATTTAAATGTATGTATGCATGTGCAGCATTATGTTCTTCTTCTGCAAAGCCACCATTGTAAATAAAACCATTCTTAATTGACTTGAATGAATAAATAAAGATGAACAAACAAGCAAACAATAGTCATCTGGGATCCTGGTGACTTACAGTATGTCACCGAAACGTATCTTTTTCAGGGACAGCAAAAGTAAAATTGTACAGTTTGTACTTGTTTGTCCTCAGGATGGCCTCCACGTGGTGGGGACCCCTCTCCATGACGGTGGATAATGGCACTGGCCCTCTGGACAACAGCAGCTGTTTCAGTGCCACACAGAGCACCGTGCTGAAGGGGGTGAATTTCGGAGGAGTGCCTGTCGTTCTGCTGATGGACTTCTCACTCTTTGTGGTAAGTTCTGCAGTTAGCTGGGAACCGATTGGCTTGTGCTGCAGGAATTGTGGTATTTGATGATTGGTTGGTACAGATGTAATTGGATAGTGCTGTGTATCTTCCAATAGGTGCTGCTAATAGTCTTCACTCTGATCAGAAGGAGGCTGTGGGATCACGGGAGACTCGCTCTTGTCGCAGAGACCGAAGGGTATGTGAGATGAAAGCACTAGTAGTCATTATGGAAACATACAGTGTTACAACTGACTGTAAATGTTCTTAAGCGAGTCAAAATTACAGTGTTAAACTAGCAAAATTATTATTTTTTGTAATCTTTTGTTGCTGCCGGTTCAGCGATGCTCAAAAACAGCATTACATTAGGTTAATGTCATCCATGTCCATAGAGGAGCCTGAATACGAGAAGGTGAGTTTTAACTATTATCATCATCTTCCTCAATTATGACATCATTCAGGACATCATCAAGATCTTCCTAATTTCCTGTAGGGTTGCTGCTCTTGGCTTACCTTTATCGTCAATATGGAGTAAGTGCTGTTTTGGTGCTACATATTCATTTGACATGTTTACACCTGAAAAGCTTGTTGCTTCCTGTTGATATTGTTGCTTTTTCCTGAGCTCAAATAGGGAGGTTTGCATTGTAAAAGAACTAAGAGTTGAAACTGATGTCTGTACATTTTGTGTGTGTGCGTGCAGTGACACTTTGGTCCAAGAGAGATGTGGAGTGGATGCAGTACATTATCTGTCATTTCAGAAGCACCTTGTCATCTTGCTCTTGCTCATCTGTGTGCTTTCTGTCACTGTCATCCTACCAGTCAATCTATCTGGCGACCTGCTGGGTATCTAACACACACACACACGCACACATACAATGGAAAATTCAATGCGTCTCAAGAATCCTTCATACAGTGGCTTGGTTATTGGTATTAGCAAGCTGCCTCACTGTTTACTGTTTCTTTAAAACGGAAACTTGACTAATACCAGACACACTGACAGAGAAAAATGAATGAAAGATATGTGCCTGCTGTAGGAATAAGTGTGTAAAGAGAAAAAAATATGAAAATATCTGTGGAGCCAGAAATGTGTTTGATTTAAGATTTATCATACTGTTATTGTCAGATTCTAATGCAGATTTAAAATGTAGTATATTTCAGTATCCAACATTGATAATAAATCAGCATATTAGAATTATTTCTGAAGGGTCATGTGACACTGAAGACTGGAGTTATGGCTGATGAAAATTCAATCTTGCATCACATGAATAAATTATATTTTAAAAGTAGATTAAAAACGAGGAGCGTTATTTTAAATTGTTATAATATCACGCCTTGATGAGCATAAGAGACTTCTTTAAAAAAAATCACAAATATGACTTCCATACGAAGATATTAATGGACAGAATATTTTTAAAGCATTATTTGATTTGTAATACTGTTATTGTCAAATTTTTTTGATGATTTGAATTATTAAATGTAATCACGAAAAACAGTTTTTTACATCCTATACATTTTTTAAATATATATAGTTTATATATTTTTATTTTTAAAGGCATGTGATGCATAAATATGTTTGCTCACTTGGGTTTTGGAAGAGCGGTAGCGGTTCATAATCTCAAATAATGTCACCATATGAAATACTTTCAAGTTTCTTTTCTTAGACTTCAGTCTCTGCTGATTGAAAAAGTCTGACTCACTCATTACTGTGTTCCAGGCAATGATCCCTACAGTTTCGGCAGAACCACCATAGCCAATCTTAAGCAGGGGTATGTACAGTATGTGTCCATGTGCAAATGTTTAAATGTCTCTGTGTGTGTCTATTTGAACTGTATTTTAAATGGTGTCTTTGCAGTGATACGCTGCTTTGGCTACACACTGTATTTGCATTTTTGTATCTCATGATCACGGTGGCCCTGCTGAGACAACACACCTCTAAAATGAAGGGAACCAAGAGAGAGATAGTAAGCCGTCCTACCATTTCTCTCTCTCACACACACACACACACACACACATGGTCTAAATCTGACCCTGGTTTATTTTTCCATAGGCCAGAAACACCCTGTTTGTGAGGGATGTACCGACTGCGGCCAGTAATGAGACTATAAAAACTCACTTTATGTAAGTGGGAATGATTTTCCTAGACTTTTTGTTTACTTTATTTTTTAGATATTTCCTTTCCATCTCCATGTTATTTGTTCCATACAGGGCATGATCTCAGCTTAAAGCATGTGGAATTGATTAACTTTACATATATGGAATGTACTTGCATAATTTTAATAATAACCAGGTGTAATATTGACACCAAATGGAACAGTAATCTGTTTGTTTAGTAACTGATTGGCTCTAACAATGGCTTGATTTGGGCCAGACCTACTTGTATTTTAGTGCACCGGAAGATGGGAAATCTGTTAGGGAAAACTATAAATTTTTAATAATATTAATGTGTGGTCAATGTATATTTGTTTGCAGGGAGGCGTACCCCTCCTGTCAAGTGACTGATGTTAACTTGTGTTATGATGTTGCCAAACTGATTGACCTGGACAGAAACCGGTAAGAAAGCCTGTTATTATTCACAGATCTTATAGGACAGACCCTCACTGACCTGTTATGATTCAGTGTTATCTTGGTATTATTGAGATTTTTTGTTTTGTTTTTATTAATAGTATGAATTTGTTTTTATTTTTATATATTCAATTTTTGTTAAGGTTTAGTAATTATTTTCTGTGTTAGTTTTGTAATGTCTATATAGTTTTTTTTTCAGTTTTAGTTTGAATTATTTTATTACATCAGGTTCATCAAACAATCAAATCATCAATCAAATTATAACTTTTCCCTTGTCAGAAAATTAAATAATTGTTAAGTACTTTTTAAAATACTCTTTTTTTTTTCAGTTAATGTTTTTTTTTTCAGGTAACATTTTTTAATAAAAAAGAAAATACTTTTTAAAATATTTTTGACTATAATTTTTTTTATTCTTAATTTTTATTGTCATTTTTTGCAACAGAAAAAGGGCAGAAAGAAATCTGCAACATTACAATAAGATACTTGAGATCCAGGGACGACGTGAAGTCATCAACCCTCGCCCATGCAGCCACCTGTGCTGCTGCTGCAGTCACTGTAAGGGCTGTGAAGTGGTAAGTACTACCATCAACCATTTCAGTGGCCTTTGACCTTTAAGCCTTGGGTGTCTAAATAACGTGTGTTTATGTGTAGGTTGATGCTATAGAGTTCTACCGCTCACAGGAGGCTGCTCTGCGTGACGAGGAAAATAGACTTAAGGAGAATGAAGAACTGCATCCTCTGGGCATGACATTTGTGACCCTGCAAAATGAGTACATGGCCTCTTAGTGAGTGATTCATGCTTAGACTCAACAGCCTATGTATTAAAAATGGTGCATGATTATGTTTTTACCAGATTTAATATATTGTGAAAAGAAAAATAAATCTAGTTTCTCCCTATGAACAAAAAAATGTCTGGAACCCGACTGTTGCGCTCTGAGTGTCATTTATCTTTCCTCACAGTATTCTGAAAGATTTCAATGCTCTGGAGTGTGGAGGCAGGGCAAGGGGTGTGGCTGGTGAAGAAATGGGCGGGGGAATCGGGTGTGGGTGTGGCCGAGAGCCTCAGCCGTCCTCTAAGAGTGCAGAACTGAGGGTGAACAAATGGAAAGTGAATTACGCTCCTCACCCACATAATATCTACTGGTACGATTATTCAGTTATATTTTTTTGGAACAAAAATGTAATATTACAACCTGCTTTAGTTTATAGAGAAACCTTGACCTTCTCTTCATCTCTTTCAGGGAGAATTTGTCATTACATGGGTGGCGTTGGTGGATACGCTTTGTCCTGCTGAATACGGCACTCTTCCTCCTCCTCTTCTTCCTCACCACACCCTCCATCATCATCAGCACCATAGACAAGTTTAATGTCACCAAGCCCATTCACTATCTAAACGTATGTGACTAAACATGTATAATGACGTGAGCACATGAAGTGCAGTGGTGTAAAGACCTGTGTGTTGTGTTCACAGAGCGCCATTATCAGCCAGTTCTTCCCCACTCTTCTGCTGTGGACCTTCTCAGCCCTGTTACCCACCATTGTGTATTACTCTACACTGGGAGAAGCCCATTGGACCAGGTAGACCTTCAACCTCAACTACACTCACACACAAACAAGCTTGCTTAATAATGTCTGTCTGTGTGTGTGTGTGTGTGTGTGAAGGTCCAGTGAAAATATGAGCATGATGTACAAGCTCTACACCTTCCTGATCTTCATGGTGTTGATTTTGCCCTCCCTGGGCCTCACCAGGTATGAACTGATGATGATGATAATTAGATGCGTTTTTTTTTTTCATTTCCCAGTAGAATATTACAATAGGAGTATTTATTAATTAGTTTTAACATGGTATTATTATAAAGATATATAATTACAGATGTTTAAGGCCAATTTGTACAGCCCTACAAACAATCTTTAAAAAATTTATATTTTAAAATGCAACCACAATCTATTGTATTTATTTGTTTACTTGTTTGTTTTTATAATTTAACCCCCCTCAAAAACAAACAAACAAACAAAAAAACATAGGAAACCCACCCATCTGTGACTATTTAAAACCAATAAATGAATGAATTTTTGATTAGAGTGGCTCTAAAATGTTCCCAGACTGAGCATGTATAGACAGAGAAATAAATACGTTCTTTTTCCTCTCAGTCTAGACGTGTTTTTCCGCTGGTTGTTTGATAAACAGTCTGAGGGGAAGCTGAGGTTTGAGTGAGTATCTTATGACTTATTTAATCAAATCAGAATTATTTATTTCAGAATAATTTTGAGACATGTGCCGAAATATAAGAATGGCTTTCCATCTTCTCTTCTCTGTGTGTCTCAGGTGTGTGTTTCTACCCGATCAGGGGGCGTTCTTTTGTAAATTACGTGATCGCGGCGGCTCTGGTGGGCTCTGGCATGGAGCTGCTGCGCTTGCCAGGGTTACTGCTCTACGTCGTGCGTCTGGCGCTCGCACATTCGGCTGCTGAGAGGAAATATGTTAAACAGGTCCGTCTGTCTTCTATCTTGCTGTTTAGACAATAGGTTGAAAACGTATCCCTTGAAACTGATTTGAAATTGAATGAACAGAAATGTATTACTGATCCACTTGTAACCTCTGTGAAGAATCAGGCGTATGAGTTTCAGTACGGAGCGATGTACGGATGGACGCTGTGTGTTTTCACAGTCATCATGGCCTACAGCATCACCTGTCCTGTCATCGTCCCCTTCGGTCTGATGATTTCATTTCCTCAAGACCTTACACACACCGTATTCGTGTATGTAACATTACATTAACACACTGTGACATGTTTGTAGGTTTGCTGTACCTGCTGCTGAAACACCTGGTGGACAAACACAACCTGTACTTCGCTTATCTTCCCGCCCGCCTCGATCGGCAGGTTCACCTGGGAGCTGTCAATCAAGCGCTGGCTGCACCAATCATATGCCTGATGTGGCTTTATTTCTTCTCTGTGATCAGAACAGGTAGCATCAACTGACAAATCTGCATTTTTCAGACAGCTGTATTCATATTTGATTCATATGTTGGTTTTCTGTCTCCATAGGCTTCATGACGGCTACGTCACTGTTCACTTTAGTGGTTCTGTGTGTGACCATCTTTATCTGTATCAGTTACACCTGCTTCGGACACTTCAAATACCTCAGTCCGCACAACTACAATGTGAGCTGCTTTGTTCTGTGTCAAAGTTTATCTGAATTTACAATGCAATGTTGTAATTTAACCACCTCACAACCTTTAACCAATGCACACACAAATACTCTTCTTTTTTTTTATTCTCTGCATTTCTGTTCTGCGTTGTATATTTCAAATATTGTTGGATCTGTGAAATATTGCTGTTGTTCCTCTATTTTAAGTCACTTTGGATAAAAAAAGGTCTGCTGAATGCATAAAAGTAATTGCATTGTCTGTGATTTCAGGTTAAGGAAGAAGATGAAGACGTTGCAGTTTCAGAGAGTTCATCTGCATCGGCAAGTTTCACATTTTTATATTATGTTTGTAATTTTGTCCTGATAGATTTTGACATGAACAAAATCTCTCTCTCCATCCTTTTTTATTTATTTTTTTATTTTTTTAGGTGTATCTTCCCAAAGTTTTAAACCCAGATGCATCGTCCGTATCTGATGAATGCAGCATTCGCCATTCATACGGCACCACGGACACAAGCACGCCCTTCCTCATCCCTGAGGAAGATTGTCCAGACTCTGATATCTAGCAACAGACATCGCCCAATCACAACTGCCCTTTTACCTCTGGAGGAAATGTTCCTTGCTGAATCAGAGGTTGGAGGTCATTGTGCAGATGGAGGGAGTTTACCTTTTTAAAAACAGGATCTTTTGGTGAGGAAAAGGCACGGGTACGTCCTCGTCGCCACCGATGACACAGCGATCCAAACAGAGGCGTCCGCGATGAGTAGGGACTAGAGTAGCTGTAAGGTCAAAGGTCGTGTCAATGAAAAGCATCTAAGCTGATAAATGCTCTGAGAGATCAACAGAATTTATTATTATTATTATTTTTCTACACTTACTGAGAGACTTGAGGAACATTTATTCATAAGCTGTCATTAAAAAAAACCTAAAGGAGCTTTTTGGGATCAATTCTTGTCACCGAAGACTTTAAACTCTTTTCTAAATTGCCATTCAAACACATAGTCCAAACATTTACAGCCAGCTTCGCCAATGAGCACTTGCCAAGGAGATCAAATATAATGCGAATATATCAAAAACACTTGAACTGACACTTGTGTCTTGACGGAATCAACACTTTATAATAGGAATTAGTGTGTGCATGTGTGTGAGTGAGAGAAAGCAAGTGTCTGTGTTGTTTGTCATTCTTAATTTATCTGTTTTATACAAATATGTTAATATATTGATGTTGAAAGATTTGAGGCTCATAGCTCAGTGGCCTTTCATTATCAGATTTATTGTCGTGTGTGAGAGAATGAATCCTCGCTAGGTGGCACTGTTGCTTTCTGATCCTTCTGCTTCTTGCAAGAGAGATGTTTCAAGTTCAAGTACAAGCTAAACTCAGTATTTTGGCATAATGTCAACTATTAGAGAAAATAATTTTAATAAAAAAAATATGGCAAGGTTGGATTTACAGTAAGGCTTGTAGAATGAAGTCAACTGGGCAATGCATATGTTTAAAAAAAAATTATGAGACTAAATAAAATCCCATGTCTGCGTAAAATGTAACTTCTAAAATGTCAATTTAATGTCATGGCTATAACAGTAAGAAAGGGATTGATTTTACATCAACTCTATAGAGCACATAGGAAACAGGGCTTTACTAAATAATTCATGTAGGAGCTTTAACAAGTACAAACATCATATTTAATCCATTAGCTGTAATGCAATGGGAAGAAACTGTGGCTATGAAGGGAAGTTCTTGATGTGGTTCCTGTGTTTGTGTTTTTGTTCTGTAAATTCATTAGATGAGTGGAACAGAAAGCGAGTTTTAGTGTCTGATCATTTAAACGGCTCAACCTCTGTACATTGAGTCTCATAGTCTTAAGTCTCAGATTTTCCTGGAAAGGGGTGAATAGATGTCCTCTAAACACACACACACCACACATTTCTCCAGAATGCGGTTTTCAGCTCATTAGGCTGGAGGATAGAGGAAAATCACCTTATTTTAACACCATAAGCAGCCCACAAACTCGACTGACCTGCTCTAAATGCCAGGATCAGCATTCAAAACTGCTTAAGAACAGAAACTGATATAATGCGCGTGCGTGTGTGTGTATCAAACTTATTTTTTTATTTTCTTTAGTATTCTTTGTACATTTTTAGTGGTGGCAGGTAGCTAATTGGGTTCACTCTTAGCTTGCCAAATATTTTATTGAACACAAAAATGTTAAACTTTAAGTTTTAAGCTTTTGCAACAATTTTTCTTGGGTATATGTGTATTTGAGTGTGTAATAGGATGGATCTCATCTCATACTTTATTCGCAATACTGCGTAAAGGTCACATATTTGGTGTAAACCATATACAATAGTCATAAACATGAAGATTACATGCATT
>NC_039271.1:2525517-2603017 GCF_003368295.1 Carassius auratus | reverse complement strand
AACACTTGGATTTCTGTAATGCAGTAGCTCCAGGAGTTTGCTTGGAGTTTGTTTTTTATCTCTGCTCTGCTTTCACAGACAATTAACCATCCAGATAAAGAACAGGACACGCACTGACACGTTTGACTGTGTCGGTGTTGATATCAGCATTAAGTTGTGAAAAGTGTATTATTGAAGTGTGTGCTTGAAAGTGATGAACATTGTCATCGTCAGTGCATAGGCGTATAGGACCCCTGTCCCCTGGATCTTGGTTTCTCTTGCTTTGCCTCAAAAGGCAAAGACATTCTGAGGCCTTAAAATAACATCCTACTTCACTATACTCCCTTACAAGCTTGCCTCAAAGAAACTTCAAGCGTACAATAAAACATGGTAAATTGCCTTTCTAGGACTTCCTATGAAATGCTACAACAAAATCAAACACCCTGGAATAACCATCTGGTGTATAACCGGTAGCTAGCATCTAATGTGTGTGTTTGTCTTTTGTTAAGCGGATGAATCTGAACTGAGAAGAAAGATCGCTGAAGAGCTGCAGAAAGGCCTGGATGAAGAGAGGAGAAAGTCACGAGAGGAACTCAACCGATGGTGACTATCCATGCACACGTTTATACTGTTCTTAGATCAGCTCTACCTGTCTGGAATTGGTGTTTTAGAAATCACACGTCACTGTTTGGAGAATTAGCCCACACACAATGCTTAAGTAGTCAGAAAAATCTCAGCCCATGGAGTGAAAAGATGAGTGTTTGGGAAATTATTTGAAAATGGACACTTTTTTTCAATTGATTTGATGCAATTAATGTCTAGGTGTTCACATATTATGTAATATTTAACCTGTTAACTGTCACTCACGTTTTTGAAGATAGACTTGAATGTGCATGATACAAACCTACATTTTTATAATTCATGACTGAAAACATTTTGTAACATGATTTTGATGTGCCATTTACATGGTAATGCAATGTCTGATTTTAAAATGTGATAGAGAAAAAGGCAACGAGGAAGTCTTTTTTTTAAACAAAGGTCAAAACTCCTTTTGTAATGTAGATTTCTGAGGGTGCACTCTTGTCATAAATTAATCTATTACTTTTCCTACATAATTTTTAACAAAAGATATTGGTAAAATATATATTTGGGAGTCTTAGACCTTTCCAACGATATATAGTTTGTCAAGATTAGATTAGATTTGGTTGTAATATAGTATAGTCAACGTAGGGTAACGTGCGTATGTGTGATTCAGTGTGAAGCAGACCGACACACAGAGCGTCTGAACCGAACTGATTCTTTTGGTGATTGATTCTGAACTGATTCTGTGCTAGTGTTATGAGCGCGGGTAAACCAAAGGCTTTAATCAAGGGCAATCATCACAAATGAAGTCATTAGGTCGAGCGCAAAAGAACTGGTGAACCGTTTTCTTTAACCGTTTTATTGAATCGAACTGTCTGAAAGAACTACTGCTAATCCGAAAACCAATGCAACCGGTTCTTGACTCGAGAACGAGTCAATCTTTTGTTTGTTATCTGGCTCGGCTCGGTGTTCATAACTTACTTACGGGTTTGGAACGACAGGGTGAGTTATTAATGACATAATTTTCATTTTTCGGTGAACTAACCCTTTAAGGAAATAGGGACAACCCATTCCAGAAATGCGTCCCGGCGCACGGACCATTTTTCCATGTGTTAAAATACCAAGACTGGAATTGGACAAGCCCTATGTGCACCTGCGCCGTGTGTTTTACACTTTGCATTTAGATCATTAAAATAGGGCCCGATGTCTTTTTGTGTGGAAACTTTTGCCAAGGCTTGGCAAGTTTATGAGCTACAAACTCTTGTTTAATACAGTACAAGCCCGAGAACACAACTGTGTGCGTTATTTACAATTTTGTCTCATCAACAGTCAAACTGGGATACAGACCTGTCTGTGCTTTGTCTCGATCCATTTTCCTCTTTTCCTGAGCACATCACTCTCACTTTTTTCCCCTATTTCTTTCTCTTTTTTTTGTGAAAGCAATTAATCATGCATGAAAGCGAGGGAGTGGGAGTCAGGGTGCAGTTAATTTCTTCATATGTGATGATCTATTAGCTTCCACCGGTGAGGGCTTAGTCTTTCCATTTTTGTCCTGTTCTCTGTCTGCAAGTAGGTGGCTGTACCGAGAGGTGCATTTGGCATTTAAAATCTCTGCACCATGTAAGGTCATCATTTTCCAAACCTTTTAGTTGAACCAACACACTTTACTCCTATAAAGTGCAACTTCTTTAAGTACTCACGCTTTTTTATTCACCTAAAGTTTTTGGTGGATGTGCCTTGCATCCTTGTCAACCTGGCTACCTCTTATACTGTTATTCTCAACAAGGCCAACACTCTGACCAGCAGAAATTGCTATTGACAGGAAGTTTATTTTCTGTCAGCTATAAAAGTAAATTTAAGGGCAGGGTGTGTTGTTTTACAGCATTGCTGTTGCGGCAACTGAGGCATAATGCTCCATCCCATCGCCCATTCCCCATTCCCAACACCATTAAGGGAGAGTAGGGGCTTTATTGACCATGATGTCATGCTTGGAAAAACAGAATCAATATTGTCCTTAATGTTGTCTTCCATTTAGCTTTCTCCAACTCCCATTTCTTCTTTCATTCCTTTTTACGTCTCTCCTAGAATATGTTGTGTTTTAAACATGCCCTTACGAGATTGCAAGATTGAACTGAATGATATTAGCCTCTGGCTTTGGGTTTGAAGACCTTACAGTGGCAATCTCCAACCTCACCTTCAGGTGGACCATTGTTTGAAAGTTTTTCTCGTAGTATTTTTCTCTTTCCCAATTCAATCAGATGAACAGTTAGTTAACTAATCTTTATTTATTTATTTTTTTGCATTGTTTTGTTTTATTTTGTGTTGTTTTGTTTTGCTATTTTGTTATGATTTGTTTTGTTTTTAAATATTAATGTATTAAAAATTTTGTTTCTTTACTGTTTTATATAATTGTTTTTGTTTTATTTTGTTTCATTGTTTATTTACCTTTTTAATTTCCATTTTTATTTATTTAAAAAAATATATATGTTTTTTTTATTAAATTTAATTATTATTTTTTTTTATTTTCCTGCGAAATACCTGGTTTTCAGTACTTATTTTAAATAAATGTTTTATTTATTTATTATTTATTTATTTACTGTAGTATTACCACTAGTGCTAAATCAGTGTATGATGCTCAAATGCCATTTAAAGGAACATTTTTAGAGATTAATCTGCTGGTAGATTTATCAGACCCTGCCAACTTAATTTAGCAGTGACCTTTAATCTAACTGGCTTCAGGGCAGTGGGTGGTTCATTGAAGACACATTTAATTGTATTATATGTAAAGCACACATTCCCATTCACTTCATTCACATGTATTTCTGCTTGATTTCTTTATAGTGTGTGTGTCGGTCTAGCTTTGGATAGGGTAGGGTCTAATGCCATTATGCCACCATTAATCTTGCAACACCACAGTGTTGGTGCTATTTCTGACAAACCTTATAAACATGCTTACACACCTCAGTGTAATCAGTATCCATCTACTTAAACTTATCAATCTAACTAATGGAAGAGCACATTCACCAGACAGTATGTGTTGTATATTGTTAAGTGTGCTTCATGATATTAAATGTATTTTGTTGAGTTGGACCATTTGTTGTTTAAGTGTGAATATATGCTAAACACAAGAGGTTAGGGATCAGAAAACTACATATTTTCAAAATTGTTTAGTGGGCGGGTTGCCTGAACTGCTGCTGCAGATGGAGTGGAAAAGAACGCAGGAGTCTCGAACTGTGGTTTTAAAAGTTTCTTAATTTGAGTGTCTTTGAAAAATTAATTGCTTAGGGTGCAGGATGCTTCGAAAATTGCTTAGAAAAACAGTCATGACTCAACAGTCAAATGCACTCGTCTGTGTATAGCTGTAGCAGCGGTGCTTTAAAGGGGATGAATGTAGAGAATTAAACTTCCCTGGGAGTTTTTTTTTTTCTGTATTACTTTTTTCTTATCTTGAAAATTAATAAATCTAGATGAAATCTAGATGACTTTAATATGATCTATTCGTTTCAAAAGTGTATGTTTATGTGTGCGAAGAAACACTGCAGAAAAAGCTCATTTGCGGGCTTTTCTGACGAGAGATTTGCAGCAGGCACTGGAGCAGAACCGTTCTGCAGATCAAAAGCACAGACTGGGCTTGGCTGACCTGCGCGGTGCTGCATCAGCAGAAAGACCTGCTCTCATCCACGCTGAGGATAACACACAGTCCTCAGGGACATAGACCGAGAGAAGAGGCATCTTAGGACACGAACCCATGTATTTTTTTCATTTAGACATTTATTCATTTAGATATTTATGTGTTGTAATTTTTAGCTATTTATATATTTAGCTATGAATTAATTGAGCTGTATATTCATATTTCTTTTTATTTATTTAGCTACATTATTTAGTTAGTTAACTGGGGATTGTGAAATTTGTATTTATTTTTTTAATTATTTCATTTAATCTGTCTTTTGTAAGCATGTACATTTATATATACAGCAGTTAAATGCATAGTTAAGTTATTCAATTTGTATTTTTTTTTATGAAACTGAACGTAGTCTGAAATTTTCAAGCTTCATAAAGGACACAAAAGCAACTTAAAAGTATCACGAATGTAGTCCATCTCAATTCCAGTGAGCTTCTATTTGTTGAGAGGTAAACTTTAAAACCTGATCAGTTTGATTTGATTTGATTTGATCAATCCTTAAAAGACTGATTCATTAACACATCAGATCTCATAAACACACTAAAGGAAAGCAAGGGTAAATATCAAGATTATAAGTGAACAATTTATTAGTGAATTTCTGTCTGTTCCTCACGTATTGTAATGACTTGAGACGACCTGAAATATAGTGCATATAGACCACCTTTATAGTGCTTTTTAGTTAATATGGAGCTTGATAGCCCTCTTTCCATTATATTGAAAGACTGGCCAACAGACTCCTAGCATGAATTTAGCGCCTGATGTAACAGAATGGTAATTTTTGCCAGAACCATTGCTTTAATATATGCATATGAATGTATGCATTAGTGCATGCATGAGGACACAGAATCACATGTTAGATTCACTCATTGTCACGATCTGGCCTGCAGCTCTTGCACACTATCGTTTCACAGCTGAATGAAATCCAGGCGTATGTTCTCTCTCCCCAGAGGCATGCTGAGTGCTTGTGTGTTTGTTTTCATTTCATCCATGTCTCCGTGTGACTTAATCACCCTTTGCTTTATTTTATTGCTCTCTTTTCTCCTCCAACTTCAGAATGAGGAGGAGCTTTTCATATCTGTTGAAAATAATAATTACAAAAAATGTAAAGTTCCTGCACCGAATCCATAAGAATCCGCAGCCGTATCTCCACTACTGGCTAAGACAAACTATGTAATTAAAGCTACAGCCATGCAGCTTCGCTTTTATTCATTACTTGACAATTAAAGCATCAGTTTCTAAGTCTTTTCCTAGGGGAACACCCCCCCACCAAGTGAGAACCGTAAAAGGGACAGCCACACGACCAGCAGCCAGGGAGGGGGCGCAGGAGGCTCATGAAATATTCAAACCCTGCATTCTTGCACATTATTTTGCCTCATTAATAATGCATGGCTGCTTTAACTGCTATCGCAGAGGGAAACATTCTATAACTTTTGTACAGGCATGTCAGAATCCGTTTCGTCTGCAGGAAGCGGTGAATTGAATTGCAGGGGAGAGTCAACAGATGGTGGGATAGCGGAGGGAAAGTGAGATCAACGCAGGTGTACAGAAGTATGTGGCTTTAAAGAATGGTAAATTATACTGGTCTCTTACATACGGAGGCCAGTGTCTGTACAGCTGTTGATATTCAGACCTGTGCTGAGCTTAGACTCGAGAGGTTTGCTCATGGGACATTAAATGGCCATAGGACTAGCTGGATAGTTGATGTACTGTCCGGCTGACATTATCAAAGCATAGTTTATTTATAGTGATGGTATAGCTTGAATTATTTAGGAACATTTTTTGGCTTGCCGTTATTTGATTTTACGGTCCTGGTCTCTTGTGAATGGTCCTTTTCATTGGAAATGAAATAATGTCATGAATGTCACTTCCTGTCATGAAATAATGATCTGGTTATTGTTAAAGAAATAGTCTGGTTTTCTATGCTTTAGAGTTCCTCAGCTACCTGCATTAAAAGAATATTTCATCTGGAAAGATGAAAATGTGCTGAAAGTTTACTCTCTCTCAGGCCTTCCAAGGTGTGGATTAGATTGTATCTTCATCAGAACAGATTTTGGAGAAAGGTATCATTACATCACTTGCTGACCAATGGTAACTCTGCATTGAATGGGTACCGTCAGAATGAGAGTCTAAACAGCTGATAAAAAACATTACAACAATCCATAAAACAACTGCTGTCCATCAATTAATGTTTTGAAGCAAAAATCTGCATGCTTGCAAGAAACAAATCTTTCATTGAAGTATTTTAACTTAAAACCATTGCTAAAATACGAGTCCATAATCATAATGACTTCATAACATTTTCATTAAAGCCTACAAGCTTATTTCAAACTCTTTTAAATTGTTTCCACTTGTAAGCAGTGCTTGATCTGTACATGTATCTCTCCTGATTGAGACGAGATGACTTTTTCTCTGGAAAAAGCTATATTATGAATAGAGGATTCATATTTTAGATGGAAGCAATGGTTTGAAGGTAAAAATAATGGTTTTGTTTATTACAAAAATGCAGCTTTTCAATTCACAAAATGTTACTTGATTTGTCAAGTCACGTGGATTAATTGTGGGTTACTGTGAGGTTTTTATCAGCTGTTTGGACTCTCATCCTGACGGCACCCATTCACTACAGAGGATCCATTAGTGAGCAAGTGATGTAGTCTAAATTTCTCCAAATCTATTCTGATGAAGAAACACTCATCTAGCTCTTGGATGGGCATGAGAGTGTGTCATTTTTGGAAGAATGATTCATCTTTAATCAATTAGGAAGGAAATTCCAGTGTTATTTTGCAGTGCAGTTTTCTGTGGTGCACACAGGTATTGTTATTGCGGTAAATTCAAATGTTTTTTTTTTTAGATGAACAGAATTGCATTTGAGTGGCCCGTGTTTTTGCCCTCCAAGCGACACTGTTGTGCTCAGTTGATGCTTTTGGACTATTTTTAGTCCTGGAAGATGGCGTAAACACACACAATACCAGAGAGGGAAGTAATGATGGATGTGTTGTGCTGATATGTGTCCAGTTCAGTAGACTGAAACTGGACATGGCTGGAGTCGCTCACACTTCTCCCAGGAGAACAAAATGCTCAATGATGTGTATATTCACAAACACAGGAACACAATGGGACGCCACCAAATATTCATTTTTCTTTCGGTCTTTACTTATTATTGTTTGGTTGCAAGTTAAATTCTGCATGCTAAACACACATATTAATCATAAATCAGAGTTTGCTGTTGCCTTCAGCCGCATTACTCTTTGTACTGTACTGTCTGGCGCAGTACTCTTTGGGGATTCAAGACATTGGAGGAAAGCAAGTAAATAATCTCATTCAATTTACACATTTTTTCTTCTTATTATTATATTGGCTGCATTCATCAAACCTATAAATAATTCAGGTGTGTGTGTGTGTGTGTGTGTGTTTATTTATTTATTTATTTATTTTAAACAGTGTTTAGACTTTTTGGAAACAGAATTGGAAAAATTACATATCCCATATAGCATGAATCGAATATATAATATTTAGTTTTATCTCTTGACAATCAACATTTTCTGAAAGTTAAGCACCTTCACAGCCTGCAATGACCATTTGTTGAAAAAAGAATAATAATAATAATAATTATGATATAATAACAAAATGTTTCCTTTTTTGTTGTCCCATTATTTTCCCTCTGTATTTTTGTTTGATTGCATATTTGTAACTTCTTATTGAACTTAGCGAGTCTTTGTATATCTCACACACTTGTTTGTGTTTGTTTCGGTAACGTTATAATTATACCCTCCGTTATTGCCCTTTTCGGCTTCATTTTGTCTTGTTTTTTTTTAAGATGGCTTCTGTTTGATTCAAACCACAGCACAGAGATTACAGTTTGTAGTGAGTTTACCTGAGTTTACTTCACAAAGCAAACCTCCTGCTTGATGGTGCAGCTGAGGTTGCTAGGCAACAGTGAGAACCGGGTGACAGCTTCTAAAGTCTTTCCACATTCCAGCTCAAAATTCCAAATAGCTCCGCAGGATTATCTCAAAAACATCAAAGAACGCCAGAATTATTAAACAACTTCAAATGAGGAAACATGTTCACAACCTCACTTGATGTATACGTTTTTTTCCCCCTTTTTGATGTTGGTACACTTTGGTCTTTTTTACCCATTCTTCCCAAACTGTGAAAACTTAAGTTGTTTATCACTTTAAAAAAAAAATCTACTTGAGAAATTAATCATACCTATGGGATATTGAACTCACTCACTTGTTTAAAAAGTTAAATATGAATATTAACTAATTAAAGTGGAAAAATGGAATGTAGCCTTCAGGTTTTTTTTAATTTAGATCATTGGCATAGTCTTTATTTTAGTTGTCAATATTGTTGTATAATTTTATTTCCTAATTTATTTTTAGCTATTAGTTTCACTGCTTGAAATGAAATAACAATAGCAATAAAATAAAATAACAATACAATGAATATTCCTAATATGTTTTATATGTTATTTTCATTTGAAATAGAAGCTGTTTGAATAGAAGTAATGTGGACCAAAGATCTGAAGTTTTCTATATTCTGTGCTGCTTTTTATTTAGGCTGGAAAAGGAAAAGTCCCAGGCTCATGTCCAGGCCCAGGCAGAAGCTCAAGCCCAGGTTAAGGATGAGGTGAGCAGGATCCTTGCTTTAGAGAAAGAGAAGAGCGTCCAGAAAGCCATACTGAGAGAAAGAGTCACCGCCGAGGATGAAAAACTGCAAGTTCAGATATATGTGAGTAAATTCCCAAACGCAGAACTGCATCACACTGTCTGTGTTGTAAACAGCTAAGCACTTAGGCTTTGTTCACATTGCACATAAATCAGATTTCCACATCTTTAGGACCGTACCACAAGTGATGAAATCTGATCTCTTTGGTCCGACAGTGATGTCAGTATCCGGTCCATCTACATTGGCTGCAATAATGATGACTTAATTGCCAAGAAACTTACAAGAGTAACTGTCTTAGTGGAAAGAAAGAATGGAAAGCTCTATGAATGCTTAAAAAAAACACTTGGAATTACTGCATTTCATGTGCATTTATTTTATCCAAAGTGACTTGCATTGAACTCAAGCTATATATAGCTATGATTTTATTATTTACCCATGACCTTGCTACCACTATGCTATACTCTTTAAATAATGTTGCCTCACAGCAAGTCATTTAATGTAAATTTAGCTAGGCATTGATTCCCATCCTGGCACTGAGACTGATGTGTTTTTTAAGCATGTTTGCTTTATTTAACACTGCATTGAAAATAAATCAGCGTCTAGAAAGTTACATTGCATCAATATAGTTTGGATGACATGATTTTTAAGGCCTCCCAATATATTTCTGGTATTATTATAATATTATAATAAAATGAAGTGATTTATAAATATGTAACATAATCATTAATTCCAGAAGTTCCAATAACTGAATATTGTGCAGTGTTTACACTTTTTATTACCATTAAATGTAAATGACTTTTCAAGTTGATCTTGAATTATTATTCTTAATATAATTGATTGATTTTATCACTCAGAAAAAGCACTTTTTCAGAAAATTCTACCCTGAAAATCTTTTGGAGCATGATATAATTACATATATATATATATATATATATATTACTGTACTCTACAAATATTAATTATAAAAATTCCTATGACTTTTTAAAAGATTTTATTCATTTCCATGACTTTTTTTCATAAGTATAAATTCTCTTATATGTCCAGGCTTTCCATATGGTGATGATAATGCTGTTTCATCAAAAAGAATGACAGTTATTGAGGAAACAAATATAATGGTGCTTGTTTTGTCTTATTTCAAATCACAACCCATTAGCCCATTTTACCCAAAAAATGAAAAGTCTGTGAAAATTTACTTATGGAAGAGGTCAAGATGAATGTTCAATCATCTCAAACATCTCATTTTGAACACCATCTTTTCAACCTGGGCAGGGTTGTGAGTGGATCGGGGTGAGGTGCCAGCGTCTGATTGGCTGGCTGTAAGGACTAATGAGAGATTGTTAGAACTGATTGGATGAGCATGACTGACGGTGATCACGATTGGGCCTCATTCTACTTATTAATCTCCCTCACACAAATCAAGACATCATCAAACTCACACATAAAAAATGACTCCATAAGGACAACATAAGGAGTGTTGCACATGCAGATTTTTCCATTCTGTGCTAATCCAAAAGGAATACCAGTGTGCACACATCCCAATGTAAGGCAGTTTTATTTGCAGGCGACTAAATTGCCCTTGTAATCACATTGTAAGACGAGGGACCCCTCCATTGGTTTTGACAGGGCACAGATTATTTGAGCATAAAGTAGAAAAAGAGGTCCCCCAGAGAACTGGAGCTGTTTACAAACGTATGGTATTGATTACATAGCTCATTTCACACAGTCATCTCTGTAATAGAAAAATGAATCATTTTTGGGATGAGGGTGAGATGTGCTGTAATTCACGGCTGGAAGGAAGGTGTGTGTGTGTGTATGTGAGAGAGAAAGAGAGAGAGAAAGAATTGGGAAAGCGTCATTGGGAATGGTGGGTAAAAACAATGTGGCTTGGGGTGCTTTGTGTGCAGGAATGTTTTTATTTTAGCATTTGCTCTCTGAAAGATCTAGATTTGAAACCGACCAGCTATAGCTGAAACAAACACAAATATGGATCCCAGCAGCCCAAAGAAACAATCCATTCTAATTCAATCCCCACCCATTAGAATACAGTATAATACACACACAATCTATCTTTGGTCTGGCTATGCAAGTCTTATTAGCATCTGTAAAACTGTAAAGTGCCTCAAATGTTAACAATTGAGGTCAGTAGATGGTTGAACATATTGTGTGATGCTTTAATTGAGTTGTAAGTATTAGAGTTATAAGTCTATCATGTTTTGCTCTTTTCACTGCTCTGCAAGCATTGAGGAAATAGACTTGTCGGTGTAAATAAATAACTAGACATGGCTTGAAATGTGTTTTTTCCATTCAGTATGAAATAAACACACACACACACACACACAAAGGAAAATTAGTTGGACAGGTTCTTGGCTTTTTCTCTTAACAGAAAATTTTCATGACATTCACACACATTTAATCCCTCTCAATTTTAAATTCTTCTTTGAGTGGAGTTTCTTTAATAGAATTTTGATGGGTTATCGCCAGATTGATGCCGCTTTTTCTCATGTAATCATCTGTTCTTCTGACAGTGTTATCATAAAACTCTTTTCTTTTCATTTCTTTTTTTCTCCTTTGAAATGATTTGTTTTCATTGTGAAAGGCTGGAGCCACACTTTCATTGTAATCCTCCCGATTTTCAACTACAAATGGGACTTTCTAGGGACCTTCACACTTGTTTTTCACATCCAGCAATTTTTGATTTTAAGCTACATTATGGCGAAATGTAATTTTGCTTAGCAGCCTGCGTACGTAGTACAATCATTTTTGTATGTGAATGACCTCATTGCTGAATTAATAATTGATCAACTCGCCAAAGTGAGAATGTGTTTAATAAATATGACACGTGCACAAGATATAGTGAGTTAATCAATACGTTATTCTTTAATCACAAAGTAATGTTCAACCTGTTGGTAATTGGAAATTGAAATGAGTTTCAATTGCCTACAAAACATCAAGTGTTTGAAAGTCCTTGCTAGGTTAGTACATGTTTCTGCTGCTCTCAGCACACTTTGAATGGATGGACCTTTCAAAGATGATTTGTTAAGTCCTTTGTCCTAGCTCCTTCCTCTGAGCACATTTCTGCCTGACTGCAAGGCGTTCAATCATTAAACATCAATCAGGCTTTTGAAATGCGCTCTTACTGCGAGTAAGAGCCGCAGTGCCACACTTCAGGCTTTCTGCAGTTTGCTTTACAAATGCATTAGCCAGGCAGTGTACACGCTCACTCATGGGACATTTACACAGGCAAGTGTGTTCTTACGGTATTCGTGTTCTTTTTTGGGTTCGAGCAGATTTTAACCTTTAACCTGATTTTTGTAGTGTTTTTGGTAGTACAGTGTCATCAAATTTCACAATATTACTGTTTTTAATTTAAAATAACTGTACATAATATTGTTGTGGAAACAATTAAAAAGTGTAAGAGAACAGCAATTATTTGAAATATATATTTTTTGTAACGTTATAAAATGTATTTATTGTCACTTTTGATTAAATTAATGTGTCCTTGCTGAATAAAAGTATTTATTTATTTTTAAAAACAGTAGAGTATATTTTAACTTTGCTTCTTCTTCTTCTTCTTCTTCTTCTTATTATTATTATTATTATAATTATTATAATTATTATAATAAAAACTGCTATGGATGGACTTCAGTGAACATTTTTGACTGAAGTTGCAAATGAAGTTCAGGATTCTTTGATGAGTAGAAAAATAAAAGAAACTTAATGCGTCCTTGATGAAAGTATTCATTTTTTTTACAGTTAATTTATCATTTATAAAAAAAAAAAAAAGTATTTTCTGAAGTGGGGGATGCAACAAATTGAATGATGCAATCTATTGGACATTTGTGTATGCAATCATCACAAAGTTGCATAATTTTGTCACCAACATAATTCTTTCAGTTATATTGTGAATATTCAATGCAGGGTTCTTAAAATCGATTTTGTAAACCAAATGAAAACCACATTTCCAGGATTTGCTTCTTAGAGATGACTGGAGCCTAATTTATGAGAAACACAGCTTATATTTTAAAGGTTGCGAACTATTAAGATGACCAGTGCTGCTCTATGAGCATTTTATTTTTCCTCTCCTCGTTCAAGGAGATATCGATCCCACTTTCATCAGAATTCACACCGTGCTCTGGTCTTCAGACACTGTTTGTCACGTACAATAGCAGTGCTGAGTGCTAGAGCCGGCTGTATTCTCTGGGAAAAGTATTTGCACGCCCAAATTAATTTCTCCAATTATCACGCCCAAGTCCTTCTTCTAGAACAAAGCGCTGACTCTACCTGAAACCATAAGTCATTTACCTAAAGAACACTAGCTTAGTAGCATCTCTGTTTTTCTACATCCATAAGACCATGACTTTTGCTAGCTTTTGAAAGCGCTTGCAATGTACACTTATGTGGAAAGTCGTCTCTGTATTTTTGTTTGTCAGCTTGTTAGGTAGACACAAGAATGGATGTTATTTGACACTTATAATAACTTATATTTCCTCAGAATTTCTGCCATAAATTCCAACTAGAGTGTCATTTTCCCAATAGACCTGTTGAGTATATTAAACTTGCTCATTTTAGATGCGTTGCATTGACATGTCATGATTTCTGTACCTCTTCGACCATACAAGTCTGCTGGTGTTTGGGTTTCAATGATTCTGGCCCTCTAGCAATCTTTCAGAACAGCCAATCAATCACAATGCATATCATTTCATTCAGACACTGGCAAACCCTGAGGCGAACATCTCAATCAAACGTAGAGTCATCAGTCTCCAAACCGGTGACCGATGCAACTTATTCAATGGCTGGCGACGTGATTTGATGAAACAAAACAGACAGTCACAAACCACTGTTATTTTTAACAGAAAAGCAAGCATGGGCGTGCTTCCTTTATTATCACTAAAAGCTCACATCTCAGTTAATCGCGATCTCATAAAGCTCTGTTATAACACAATAAATATATGCACAATGAATCTTTCACAGTGTCTACACTTTATGTATTAAAATGAGAAGGTCAGTGAGCACGCAATTTCAGCACTGAAGTGATTAGGTTCTAACTTAATCACCTCTGATTGGCCATTGCTTTCCAGAGATCAACAGCTGAGTCTGTGATTGGATACATTGCGCAACCCTTTAAACACGTGTTATAAATAGAAACTATGCCTAGCTTGCGCATGCCAGTCATTTTAATGTTAATATTAATTGTTCTTTTTGCTTTTGTGCAACTGATGAATAACAATTTATTTGTTTTATACTCTTTGTTTAGATACTTTCTATTTTGCGGTAGTCCCGCGAATCATTGTATTCTCCCGCATCCCACACACACGTGAGTCTCTTCTCGTCCGGGATGGTGGGGGCTATTAGAGTCTATTTACACAAAGTGAAAATAGCTCAGGTTCTATTTATAATATGTTAAAATAGCAGGATATTTTGTAAATTTCTTTTTGCAAATAATGGCAGTTATCTGCAACTCAGCATTGTAATACATTTAAAAAATTATGTAAAAAAAAACTAAACATATCTAATTATTAAATGGATGCCACCTAATTGGAACAAAGCCCTAGACCTACCCTAACCCTATCCAATAACTTTTTCAACTTTTTGATTATTTCCTATATTTTTATTAGAAATATATGCTTTTTTTCTACAGTTAAACTGTTAATCCCACAGGGAAAAAAAACAGCACCCCCACTTCCCATACCTATGAGGGATTGTTGTTTTTGCAGTCGCCCGAAAGTGTTTCACATTATCTGATTGTGTAAAGCTCTTGCATCTCAAACATCATGCCAAATTATTATCACTTGATATTCAACACTTAACTAACACTTGAGCCACAGTAAAAAAAATATCCTTTAAAATAAAAAAATACAATTTGTTCTTGTGGTAATTGTTTCATGTGCACTTAGTATATTTTCCTGTTTACAATATGGCAGTTATCTTGAACTTAAAGATGTTATACTTTGTAGATGGCATACATTTTTTTTTTTATGGTGTCATTTACATTTAGTCATGATTCATTTTTATAATTTTTTGACTATTAAAGTCTTCATTTCATGTGAATGCACATGATTTAAATTATTATTACTATTATTATTATTATTATTAATCATTTTTTATGTACAGTGGGTATTGAAAAGACCCCCCCTCGGCCTTTTAAAATAATCACACTTTGTTGCTTTGCAGCCTGAAATGAAGGCAGACACAGTTTTTGTTTTATCCAGCTGTATTTGCTCAGTGTAACTTATAACATCCAAGTGACAGATAAAACACCAACATGCCAGGAAAAAAAAACAGATTCACTGAGTTCTCCCTTTTGTATCAGTAAGAAACAAAATCTAAATATAGAATATTGTCTATACCCACTGTAACTGCACTTTTAATGAAATAGTTAATCAGTTGATAGTTGAACTGTTCTTTTTTTTCTCAAATCGAGTTTTCTGCTTCTACAATCAGCTCTATCTTTTAGAGTCCGCAGATGGTTTTATTTGATGCTTGGATGGTCTGCAGACGCCACTTCAGTTAAGCTTGTATTTCAGGAGTACAAATGTCCCCCTCCCGAAGCTCTCTCTCTCTCTCTTTTTCTCTTCTTTTCTGCGGCGTTCAAGTAGTGCCAGCCCTAGCAAGCGTCCCCCTAGCAAATCTGTGTGCTTCAAACGCTGTTACATTTTAGATACAGCTGACTGGCCCTGACTGAAAATACCCCACAATTTAATTTCCCAGGTATTAAAGAAGACTTGCTGGTTTTTGAATTGGATGTAATAGCAGGTGCTACTTGGGAAGGGAATTTTTTTTTACCCTCTTTACCTTGCTCAAGAGGTCTGAGAAATGAGTTTTCTTCGTCTTCAGTCTTAAGTGAGATAAACAGGATGTTTTTTTTTGTGTGTGTGTGTTATGTGCTGTCTGAATAGAGATGTGTTAGTGTTCATGCAGTTTGGGGTTTCTTATTCAGCTGATAAGTTTATATACCCCTCGCAGAATCTGTATGATTTTCAGCCTGTTTAATAGATAACAGATGTTTACGTAAATCCAAAAGAAACTTGATTTACACTATACCGTTAAAATGTTTTCATAACCTTGGTTCAAAATCTTGTTTTTCCTTCTTGAGCATCAACTGTTTGCAGCCTTTTTGCCTTAAGAGTCTGGTACAGTTGTCCTGAGTTGATCTCAACATCACATAACCACTGTGGGGATGAATTAAGATGTGAAAACATGCTGCAAAATCAAAGAAGTTAGGAGACATGTTTGATTATGCAAATAGTGGGCAGATTCACTGTAATGGACAAACTACAGACTTGTAAATGTCTGCAAACAGTCTCTGATTCTTAAAAAATACTAATAATTAAGACTATGTAAGCATTTGCAAAGAATAATTTGAAGAAAATGTATAAATAAGTTATTTTGTGAAACATTTTTGGGTTGGAAGCATTTTTTTTTTTTTTTTTTTTTACATTGACAGTGCTATTTATTTATTTAAATAAAATAAGAAATAATTCTTTTGTTTATTAAACTAAACAGTTGATTTAATAATATTTAATTAATTTAATTGCTTTATTTTGAAAAAATAACGCAGCACAGTGCGACGCGGGAACACTTGATGAGTGGGTAGAGACTCGTGTGTGCGGGATGCGGGAGAATAATTGGGGTGTGCTCACACTAGGCAGTCTCAACCACCAAAGCCTGGTTCGTGTAATCGTTCCATTTAGCAGTCCTTGGCTCGGTTGGAAGAGGTGGGCCAGAGCGCGGTTCAGTTAAATATAGATCAGTGAGTGTGAGCGCTAACCGTGCCGAAGCGCAGATCTTTTTATACGCACTGCATGATTGTGTGAATATTTCTGAGCTGCAAAAGCGATAGATATAAAGCAATTTATTGTGAGAGGGCCGTGTGTTACTGTGACTCAAAATAATGAACCACAATGTTAACAAAGCAATGCTCTCCACTGTGCTGAGCTTGCGATTTTCTGCTGTCTTCACGTCCTATTTCCCATTTATGAAGTCGTGATTATGAGCTTGTTGCGTTCTTTTCTGTTAAAAATAACAGTGGTTTGTGAATGTTGATGCTTAGCCTAAATAATTTGATCGGGAGCATCGCCTCCTGTGACCCATGATTTGTCTGTATGTGTATTCAGAGCCAGTGACCAACAGACTTTCATAATAATAATAATAAAAACTGCGTTAACATGCAATAAAATATTTATCGGTTTTAATCAATTAATGCATTAATGCGATAATAACTTGCCCAGCCCTAAAAAAAATAAATAAATAGTATATTCATTAATTTAACTCTTTTACTAGGAACAAACTGTCCGATTGTTCAGCATGTAGCTTACATGTTTCCCCCAACACTGTTAAATCAAATAGCTTTGTAATGTCAGTGCATGCGAACTGCGGTCTATGTGTCGACAATGAATGCAGTTTGTGACTGCAAAATGATGTTGTTCCAATGCAGTAGGATAGAATAAAATTTTTGGCTCAGTAAATTAGGTGTGTAACGTACAATCTCGCTTCGTGTGTGTGTTTTGAGTGCGTCTGTTTTCCCTCGTCTGCTTCTCGGCTTGGGCTTCCTACTGATTCCCCATTGTTCACTGAGTTCAGTAGCCTTTGCTACCCACATGCTGAAACTGTCCCTAATTGGCTGGGTCTGCGGTTGGCATCGGTGCCCGGCGCTCACCCCGGCAGCTAATTGGCTCAGCCGGCCGCCCGTTTCCACGAGCTTCGGCCAGAGTTGGATTGATGAATGGCAGCAGGTGTCAGGAAAGCTGCTTTGTGACAGAGCAGCTTGTGAAGTCAATTTACAGCCCAAAAGGCAACATGAGGGGTTTTGCATATAGCTGTGTCTCTTGAGAGAGAAGGTATTTGAAAACTATTTTTAGACCTCATTTTAAATGATGAAACTGGCTTTCCCCAGTTATATAAAATAAGAAAAATAAAAAATCACTCACTTGGCAAAGGTGGCAGAGCTCCAGAAAGACTAAAATAAGTGGAATATTGCTGTTATGATCTGGTCTTTCCTTTTCCGCCAGCCTAATCCTTGATTATCACACTTCATTACGAGCGTAGATTTGCAATTAAAGTTCACCGGAAGCGTTGTGAGTAGTGGAATGAACAAAGGTTTACTTTGGCTTGGTACTGAGGTGAAGGACACTAAATTGAAGGGGAAAAAAGCCAGATAAAAAATGTAGACTTAAGTATCTGTAATAGTTAATTTATTGTACACATTTCTGAAAAAAATAAATTCTGATTGGTCAGTTTTGGAATCCTGAGCATTAATACGTATATATTTTTTTCTAATCAATGCAGAACTTCATTTTTGATCATTTAAATGGTTCTTTCCTCTCTTCTGCTCTGCAGTCTCTTTTTCTCACATGATTAAATAATTAAGCTCAAATCAGAGTTTCAAGTCTATTTATTTGGTAAGTAAGACATTTAATAAACAGGATAATGGACAGTCAGATGGTCATTATGGCAAAATAAACCCTTTCAGGGTGATTTAAGACCCCCTTTCTACCAACTGGGATCATTTTGCGATAATCTGCCGGCCAAATGTACATTATCCCTTCCTAAATTTACATAGCGAACATGATTGAACATGTCTTTGGGTGAAAAGGGCTGTACTCGGATGTGATTGGACCAGTTCTCCAGATGGACAAATGCCATAATTAGATTTCCACTAATGCCCATATTGACATTGGTTTTATTCACCCTTAATTCATTATTTGTGGACTTGCTGCTACCAGGTGCCATGTAGTCTGCATTGGCAAAATAGCAAAAAGCATTATTTTTGCAAATGAAGACAACACTTTCCACAGTGAATTAAGGCATACTGATAATTGCAGAGAGTGTAGTGATAGCACAGCCATGCTGTTTATCTGCCTTTAATTGGGAAGATGCCCAAATGTGAGCACAGAGAGAGTGGCCTTGTGGGAGTTACTGTCCTGCCACCGGTCACAGATCGGCGGTCAAATCTATTTAGTGCAGGAAAAACATTACAGATGTCTCTCTGATCATCGCAAGTGATAAAGGAAACAATACCAGTTATTGTAGACAGAAATGGTCAAACAAGGCTCACCTTAACCAGATACCAAGGGCAGTCCTCCTTTACCCAGAGGGCCCCAGCGGACATGAATATGTAAACAGCTCTATCTCATTACAGTACCACCTGACTGAGGTCATACACACACAAGTCATGCGGTCACCATCAGCATGAAACCCAAAGTCAACCTCGTGTCTGAAGGGCAGCCACACTTCTCTTTCTTTTCTCAATTATGTATCTCGGATTTACCTTGACCCTCTCTCTCTGTCTTTGTGTCTCTCCCTTTCTCTCTCCCCTTATTTTTTCCCTCATTCCCTTACGACCTTTATTTCAAAGGCAATTGTTCAGCCTTTAGGTCCCTTCGTGTGTCCTCTTGTTGGATATTAGAGAGAGGAACACTCTTTTGTTTTGTCCTGGATCTCCACTCTATTGTCTACCTCTGCTCCTCTCTGTCTGCAGGGGTGTCTCTGTCCTCTTTATTCGGCTGTTCTCTCTCGGTGGTAATAGATGGCTTAGTCTTCCTTAGAGACTGCTGTCCATGAACGTGACTGATGATTTGATTTCCCCATGGTTTTCCCCATATGGCCTCAGCAGAGATAACACAAGCTGAAAAGAGCTTTAGCCATCAGTTAATACCTCAGGCTGCTGATCAGTAAATTAATCAATCTGTGTGATCAGGTTGGTCTGAGCTTGACCTGTTGACTGACAGCTAGCCTGGCACAGACAGCATGGGCTCTAAACCTCAATGACACGTACAGCCATTTAGCATATGGAAAGATTTGGCTACGCTCACACCGCTAGTGAAAGTGCCACATTTTGTGCTCTCATTTACCATTTTGTTTGTTCACATTACATTTTAATTAATCTGAACAGCAAAAAAGGGCCATTTGAAAGTGTACATTTATTAATTGAATTTATTAATATATATTTTTTTATTTGAATAATATATATTTTTTTAAATTAATATATGTATAAAATATATTATAATTTATCAAAATAGTTAATTAATAATACATTATAAATACTTTTTATTATACCTATTTTTTCTGTATAGTACTTTTTGTAGCAAAAAATTGTATTCATTAATAATACAAGGTATTCCATATATCTGGAAAGCGTTATATACAGAGGTCTCATGCTTCCCTTCGCATTACTGACTGTTTTCACTGTCCTCCATTACTACAGCTAAGGTGAATCAAGCATGCAATGATGTCGAATGTCACCTTACATTTATGTAATTTATGTAAAAAATTAAATGTGATGTGAAATGAAAAATGTACACACATATATATATATAATTAAAATTTTACATGTTTTTTTTTTGACAACTTGAGGACTTTCTTTAAGCAAGAAACAGATATAAATGGACAGTATTTCAGATTAGAACACACAATATTTAAATGACAATATTCCCTGACCTGACACTAATTTTGATATATATCGGCCTATGAGCATATGAAAGAGAAGGAAAGAGAAACATGTTCATGCTTGTGTGTTTTAGGGCACTGGATCGATCATGGTGTCAGAGTACCAGGACATTCGTAGAGTGGGGGTCTGGATATAGGGCACCAAGTCTGATTGGGAAATCTTTGTATCTGGTCCCTTTAATGGTAAGGGACAGGCCTTCTGTATCACCGCTAATTTGATCTTTGCTCACAGAAAATGATTCCCCCCATGTCTCAGTAGAGGACATGTCCAATCCTACACAGGGGGCCGTCAACTCCTTCTGCCTACGCATGAATGACCTCTGACCTCTGTTCAGCATCCCTCTCAATTACCCACTGACCCTTCCTGTCATAGCAGCACAGACTGCTGGGTAATACACCAGCTTCCAAGACACCTTTTAGCAGGATATGATCTCAGGGGGGGGCGAAGGATTGTCCCGTAGAGAAAAATGTTTCACTTGAAACTGTGTGAAGGTCTTCAAGGACTACCTTATTTGCACATTGTGATGCAAAATCGATCTTGTTTAAGGAACATTGACGTTTTATCTGCATTGAGCTTCCTGAAACGGGATATTGATGGGATATAAGATTTTTGGAAGCTCACGAAATCAAACACAATCAGGCTGTTTTTCTTCCAATGTACACTTTTACACCTTCTCATTATCACTTTTATTCCCATTCTTCTCAGTGCCAATTAGATCTGAACAGGCTGGCTGTGGCCTGACATTTGACCTTTGACCTGTGCCTGCTGGACAGGTGAACTCCTGAGTTTGTTTTTGCAACTGGGTTCTTAGTGATGGATGCAGGGGCCTGAGTAACTCTGACCTTGTTTGGTTTGGCCATCGAAGGATGTGGGGAAAGAGACAACGTTTTTAACAAAGAGCTTTGATTTGTTGTCATATGTGGGTTTCTGCAGGCAGTGTTTGGGAGCATTTCTCCATTTCATTAAGAAGGGTTCACCTCAGGTCAAGAAGAGGAAAGGCATGATCCTTCCAGACCCAATTTGTGCTGCCGAAACGTCACTGTACTATGCGAAGGAGAGCAGATGACAAAACAGGTGAAGTGGGGAGCAGAAATGGAGGAAGATGGATTGAAATGGGAAGAACGAGGCATTTTTAAAATATCTCCCTGATGCAGTACATGCTTTTACCTGTTATGTCAGTACGTTTTACACTAGCTCAAACTCTGTAGCACTCGGCTAATTAAAAACATTGCTCTTCTTAATTATTCAGCTCCAGCTAATTGATATTCAGCAAGACACTTTTCCTTCGAAAAGACGCGTTTAATTTGACCATGGGGTCTGTTGCGGTGATGCAGAAGTCATAAAACAAAGTGTTTTGACATTATGTCAAAGTTGTTGTTTTTTTCTTTTTTTGGAGAGAGCTAGAGGAAATGTGTATAAATTAATAGGAATTAAATTTATAGTTAATGTATTTTTGTTGAAGCACTTAATAGCACTGTGTATAAGCTTTAGAATGAAAATAACCCAAATTGAGTCATGCCATCAAAGTTTTTGTTATAATGGGTGTGAGTGGGCGACAAAACAGCACAAATATTGTCTCAGTGATAGCAGTGTTTTTAACGGGCCGTTTAATGAGAAATCAACTTTTCATTGACCTTTTGAAGTAACAGTTCATTGTTTTCTGAAATCATGCAACATTCAGAACTCAAAACTTTTTGCACTCAGGAAAAAAAAAAGCTGCAAAATCAACTCGTGTTGAACTACTGACATAAGTCAGATGAGTGAATAGAGCACACTTCCCACATTCACACATTGTCTATATGGCACCAAATCAGAATACAATATGTATATATGTTGGGGGGGGGGTTATTTCTCTTCAAGTTCATTTTTCTTTTGATGGGGAGTCATCAGTTTGTTCCTTTTGTAGAACATTGGGATTGCAGTTTGCTGTGGGTCTCCTCTGTCTCTCTATCTCTCTCTCTCTCTCTCTCTCCATCCAGACACGTCACGAGAGGTGTGACATCTTGTGATAAATCACTCTCATTGTCCTCCCTCCCATCCTCCCTGTCTCTTGTTCTCAGTGTTTGTAGTTTCACTTTCATTTCTCAGCCTCCCATCCCACTCTCTGTTCTTCATCAGCTGGATAATAGTGGCATATTGGTCATGTGACTCAGGGGCCTTTGTTAGCAGTGTAATGTGATTATATGACCTGCAGGAGACTGAATGAGTGTGATGTGATGGAAATAATCCTGACAGCCTGTGAGACTGAATAACGGAGGGCTGCCGTATGCCCTCTATGATGCGTTGAATGAGAGGGAAAATCACTGTGCGCACATCGGTGGCAGAGCCTCCCTGTTCTTTAATTGCTCATTGGATACGCGTTCACTGTGTTTACCTACTGGTCTGTGAATGCAGCTGCTCTTTATGTATGCTGAAGGTCAATAACGGTAGCTGGATTTCTTTCCATAGAAAATTTGGAGCTGCAATGTCTCCTTGACTGATTACCCACAATGCCTCTCGCCCACGCAAGGGCCTTGATTGGCTCGTAGACTTGAATGTGTGTGTGTGTGCGAGTGAGTGCTGAATGGGAACAGTGTAGAGGTCAGATTTATTCTGCCAGAGGGTTGGACCGTCTCTGTCGAGGGCTGTGGGTGTTTTCGGAGAGCAGTTCTGTCTGTCTTCATGGCTGCAGCTGCGGGACTTGATTAAACGGTGGCTGTGTTGCTATTAAACCGTATTATACGCGCTCACGTGTGTCATGGGATTTTCTAAACGTAAATGTAAAATCAAAACTGACACTGTTTATTTTCTTAATGCATGTTATTTGTTTCATTGTGAACAATGTGCAATAAATAAATAAAATGTAAACTATGTAGGCTATTAGATAATGTCAACCAATAGCCAGATATCGGTTTTGGGTTTATTTTTGCAACACATTCAGGCTTCATGCTGAAATCTAATGGCCACCATCCATTCAAATCTCAGTGGATAATTAGTCATTTTGGTGTATTGTAAGAGGTGGTGTTATTTTAGTTTCATACAGAGTATATTACAGATATTTCAGTCATTTTGTAATATTTTAGTAACTTTGTTTTCTGTGTTTTTATGTCAGATTTTGTTATTTTTGTAAACCACGTTAACAAAAAGCTCACTGTAAACTGTAAGCTATGCCAATTTCAGTTTATTTAACATTTATTTCAAGTAATGTAATTTTTTTTCTGTTTAAGTTAATTGTAAAAACCCTGGTAAGGGGATGAAATGTCAAACTAGTGGTTTGCTTATGGTTAAGGATTTTTCAAAAATATTACACTTTGCTGCAGTGCTCTCAACGGACAAGAAATCAAACACTTATTATTCGAAAGTGTTATTCTATTACATATTTTATGATTTGGATGAGCAACGCATTCAAATTCTGTAGACTTACATTGAAGGATGAAACCAAGCAATATTTAGAGACCAAAATATCATAGATGCAACCATCTAGAAAACATAGAAACATAGAATACCTTAGCAGTCACTTAAAAATGCCCTTGCAATGACCCCTAAGGCTCAAGCAGATAGCAAACACCAATCTTCTATGGAAAAGTGTAGTTTAATAATGTCATGAAGTAATGTTACCTGTCCCGTAACAAAATGAATGAGAATTTTGTGTGTGAGCAGATGAAGAAGTTTAATTTTCTTTGGGATTATTAACACTTCTAAGTGACATAGGAATCAAGGCAGTCTTACCTGCAGGTTTATATGTTGCGGGTTGAGGCAGTGAGAAGTTCATTAGCAGCACAGGCCTCCATGAGCGCTGGAGTTAAGCTCTGATGGAGATCGCTCAGCTGGGATTAGATTTAGATTAGATCAGATTTTAAGGGTTTCGATTTTAGATGAGCTTTGTTGCGAAGAGCTCTTTCTCACCTTGCGACAGTGTTTGATAACACAGAGCTGATCGTGCGACGTCTGTGTCCCTGCACTACAGCAAACACCCCACTGCTTCACACTGCAGTTTGTTTGTGTGTGTGTGTGTGTGTGTGTGAACTTCAGCCTTTGAATACTGAATGTTATTATAGGAACTTCATTGTTTAATTGCTGTTCCCTCTCTCTCTCTCTCTCTCTCTATGTGCTTTTCTTTCCTCTCCCTCACTCCAGCAGATGGAAAGAAAGGTAAGGGATAAGAGGTTTGATTTATACATCCCATATCTGTCTCAACCTGCTTCCTGCTGCAGTACCGCATGCCTAAAAAGACTTTCTCTCTGTCCTTCTTTCTCTTCTCTTTTTTTTTGTGATTTACTGCTGGAATTTTTTCATTTTTCTTTCATTTGATTTCCTACTATTGTGTTTGTACACCAGCTAAGAAATGATTTCTCATTGTTGAGGCACTTTTGCCTATGAAATAAATTAATCATGGTTGAATGCGAATTGTTCCATCTTAATAGAGAACTTTTGCATGATGCTGCAAACACATTACTACATGGTAGCATAAATTCAACATGACCAACACAACATAATCCAAAAAAATCACAAATAGCTACAACTAAAGAGCAGATTTTGTTTATTAAGAAACCCCAACAGAATGTTAATAGTGATTTGGTAAAGCAAATTATTGTTTATTTATGATTTGGTTAATATTTAGTATGTATTGAGTAGATAGCAGATGATTTAGGCACACTTAAAGGGGGGGTTAAATGCTATTTCATGCATACTGAGTTTTTTACACTGTTAAAGAGTTGGATTCCCATGCTAAACATGGACAAAGTTTCAAAAATTAAGTTGTACATTTGAAGGAGTATTTCTGTTCCAAAAATACTACTTCCGGTTTGTCACAAGTTTCGGAAAGTTTTTTTCGAGTATGGCTCTGTGTGACGAGAGATGGAGCGGAATTTCCTTATATGGGTCTTAAGGGCACTTCTCCCGGAAGAGCGCGCGCTCCGTATAGCAGAGCACTGAGAGCACAACAGACTTCACTGATCAGAGCGAGAGCGTCGCGAAATGTCACAAAAGGAGTGTGTTTTTGGTTGCCAGGGCAAGACAACCCTGCACAGATTACCAAAAGAGAAACAGCATTAAGGGACCAGTGGATGGAGTTTATTTTTACAGAGCATCAACGGAGTTGTGCAAGTGTTTTTGTTTGTTCCCTGCATTTCGAAGATGCTTGTTTTACAAACAAGGTCCAGTTTGACGATGGATTTGCACATCGTTTATTTCTTAAGGATAATGCAGTCCCAACGAAAAAGGGTCACGATCGTGTGTTGGAACCGCATGCGGTGAGTAAAACTGCTTCAAATATCTCTGTGTTGTTAACTTAGCTATCGGCGCGTAAGCACATCAAGTAAACAACATGCGATGTTGTCATCAAACTGCACTTTCCACATGTACAGCTTAAAAAAAAAAGACGACAAAGAAAGTGGAACTTAGTCATTTTCCAAAACCGCAAAGCAAATATATACAGTTTCAGTACATACCACATAGAGACTGATTGCTGATGCTGCTCTTGTTCAATTTCAGCCTCTGGATCTGATTCTGGATCATAAATATACGCTGAATCTGACTGTTAGCCGTGGTTTGTTTTGGTTGGTTTTGTCCTCACAGCTTCCAGACGCGCTCAACGCAAAAGCCTACTGGCGCTCTTGATTCTTTAGCTCCGCCCACACGTCACGCCTCCAGCCACTCGTGTTTCTCCGGGAAAAATCTGTACAGAATATCTTTCTCTTATGAATATAATAAAACTAAAGACTTTTTGGAGTTATGAAGGATGCAGTACTACTCTATAGGTACTCAAGATTAACAGGATATTGAGTGAAAACAAGCATTTCACCCCTCCTTTAAAAAACTGTGGTTGTCAATAGAATAGCATAATTGTGATTAATCTTATGATTTCTGACCAGGTTTTAGAGAGTACAATAATATTAGTAATGTAAATGTAAATTTATACTTTTCTCTATTTTTGTGCACATCTCTCTCTCTCTCTCTATATATATATATATATATAAATATATAGGGATATATATATATATATATATATATATATATATATATATATATATATATATATATATATAGCAATCAAAAACTACTATACATTTTAAAGCCATACATAAGAATATTAAAATTCATAAACATGGTTGTCAGTATATCTCCTCTCTGAGTGTGTTATAAATTAGTGAGGGTTATTTCTAGTAGCTGAAGGTCAGAAGTGACGCAGGGGGAGAGGCATGTGCGATAGAACAGAGAATCACGGATAAGGCCATAAAGATTCTCTATTCTTCCACTGCTGATGTTATCGCTTTGTCTCTTACATCCACACACGCACTAAGCCTGTACCACACAGAGATGGTTTTAGTGAACGTTCCCACATGAACCCTGTCCTGAACCGATGCCCTTGGAATAATCAAAGGTCCGTGTCATCTTTTACAATACCAGCAACCTGAGGCCATAATGACTCTGTGCATCTCTTCAGGATAGAGATATCTACTGTGCTGCTATGTGCAAGGACTCGACACATAGCAGCACAGTACCCCGACTTTCTTTTTTTCAAGGTGCACAAAAAGAGATATTTAATAATCTTTCTCAATTTGCACTGAATCCAGTTGTGTTGTTTATGTGTGTGTTTTCCACAGGCTAGACAGTTGGAGGAGAGAGACAAAGAGCTCCGGAAGCAGGACGCTTTCTACAGAGAGCAAGTGGCCAAGCTGAAGGAAAGGGTATGACCTATACATTTGCAGTTACATTATCCACAATTCCTCAATATGTATATGCTGTAGCGATGAACACTGAAGTGCTGAATTATCACTAACACAATGTGATAAGCACAATGCTTGACAGTAACTCACTAATGCACGGTGTAGAATGTGAGATGAGCTGTCCTGAGCTATAGAGGGAGAATGTGAGTCAGCCTGTCCTGTGTTATATAGAAGCAGAGGTGAGAGAGGCTGTGTTGCTCTACTGTATCATGGCGAGGCAGACTGTCTTGATCTGTAATGTGCGGCTGAGGCCCCTCGGCAACCTTGCTCGCTCATTTGTGGTGTCCTCAATCTGACACCCTTCTGCTGATCATGGTCAGATCCTCCTCTGAGCCTCTGGGATGTGAGGTGTCCACCTCTCCTCACCTCAGACTCCATCCTCCAATGGACATACACATGTTAAGCTCCCAGAAGGGGGTGTGAAAGTGTGCAAAAATGGTCGAGCTCTGGTGATGAGCTATTTTAAAGTGTAGGTTATGTGTCTATTGGTGTTCAAACAGTTTAGCCCTTTTTTACATATAAACACAAACACACAAACACATATTTTTAATAGTTATGTATATATATGTGTGTGTGTAATATCTGTGACCTGTGAAAAATCAACACTTTTCACTTTTTTGCCTGTAGCTCAAAATTAGCCTGAGCACATTCCAACTCATTTTGCCAGCACTGGTCACATTTATACAATTTTGTTGTTGAAGAAACAAACAAAAACATGATTGCAGCAGACTAGCAGAGCACCTGCACTTACAGTAACACAATAACTTTACAGTGCACATTGTTGTCTAAATGCACAGTATAATCAGTGCGGATCTGGATCAGTGTAGTCCAAAAAGGCTGCTAAAAAGCTTCAATTATGATTGATTTACTGTAACTGTGCTTTCTGTTTGTTTGCATGCAATAAAAGAATGAGTCTGTGATTATTGACAGCATGCCACAAATGGAGTCCATAGACATTAGGCTAGAAAATAAACCAGAATATTATTTTAAAGCTCCATTTAAGTCAAGTGATTAGACTTATCCTGTGTCCATAAAAGTAGCTGATCTTTTACACGGCTGTTAGCTTTAGCCCAGTCTCTCTGTCTCTTTATAAGGACAGCTCTTAAACCATTTCAACTCTGCATGTTGGAGGTGTTATTGATCACTCGCAGCTTCATCAATCACTCAACGATCTCTGTTCAGTGTCAACATATTCACAAAGACATACACAGACCTCAGCCCTTCTGAGAGAGACACATTCAGCTGGACAGTATTGTGTCTGAGCCAAATGGATTTGTTGGTTAGACATCATAAATAATAAATGCTTTGGGTTTTAACACAAGATATTGGCTTAGAAAAGATTAAGGACCATATAATATATACAGTATATCATAGGATATTCTATGTACAATAACCATAATATGCTGATGAGTTAAATTATTTTATTAATAATAATAAAAATAGAAAATGAAAAATATATAAAATTTAATTTAATAATAATATTTTTTTGTTTTCAATAGTGAAAATAAAAATAATTTTATTTTATTACTCACTGAAAATATTGACTTTAAAAAATTAATAAGAACAGTTGAATACGTTTTTTTTTTTTATCGAAAATTGTAAAATATCAATAATGATTATAAAAATAATAATTAATTAAAAGAAGTAGACAAAGATGTTATCATTCGCTGCTAATGTTGAGTTGCGGCCAATTTGTCTTTGGTGTTTTAGTTTGAAGTCTGATTTGTAACTCATTTAGTTGAGTTTTGTGAACCAGATTAATGGATTCATTTATAATAATAATAAAAAAAAAATTTAATTTATAAGTCAAACTTTCTCTGTAATTGCTCAATTGCTACTGATGAGCATGCCAAGGAGAGATATGACAGATATCAAGATATTCAGTAAATAGTTACTAACATTTACATTTATTTATTTTACAAATAGATTCAGGCGACTTGTAAAATAGCATATGAGTCGTCTGGAACAATTATACAATACTTTATGGAGCTTTGTGTCCTTTTTGTTGCCATTTGTTGTATCTGCATGTAAAAGAGCAACCAGTATGTTCTTGAAAATTTTTGATGCATCATAAAAATGTGAAGAATGTGACTTAATGTTGTTGCAAGCAACCTCACAAATCATTCTGGGAAGCAATAGCTTGATTTTGAATATACAGCGCCACAATATTATGGTGTTTTCCATTTGACTGTTTCCTTCTGGTCTTTCCTCTCTACTCCTTCTCTAGCCACTGGACTGTAACGGTACCTGTAGAGAAAAGGAAAAAAAGAGCGAATGAGAGATACAGAGAGAGAAGAGAATAAAACGCTGATATATATTACATGTCTCTTTCAATTGAGTTTGCTCGTTTATCAGTGGCTTGTGTCTGACAGCCCATCACAGCTCTGAGACGGCGGCTGCCACCTTCAGCGTACCTATTGGTGCGGCCACTCAAATTGCCTCTGAAACAATATCTATATATGTATGTATATATTCACCAATGATTTTCACTCAAAACGCTCTGTAAAACAATCTCATATTTCAACTGAGCGTTTTTTCCCCTCCTCAATCGCATTATTGGTAGTTTTGTGTCTTTCTCGTAATGCTCCATGATCCCAGTAGAGAGCTGAAGTCTGAGGTGTTGAAGAAAGCTTGCTAATACAGTGTTTTTAGCTTGATCAATGGAATTTAAATGACTTCAAGGGCACTTGACTGCAGTGGCTTTGGCTGTATGTTTGCATGCTCGGAATTAGAAGTCATTCTTTTTTTCTTTAACACTTCTTTCTTTTTCTCATTGTTATGGTCTGGCTTGATGATGTGTAAGAAATTAATCATAACCTTGATCGCATTCCAAGCCAATCAGGCTCAATGATAAAATTCCTATAGTGCATTGCACTTGCAACACAATTTTATGAGATTTGGTAAGTACATTTGGGAATCTGTAATTCTGACTCTGCAATCCCAGGGGCCCATTCATCGTACGTCGCTAACTCGGTTAGCTGGATTTGATTGTTGATGATTTTGCATGATCTTGGATTATTTGGTTCTTCGAAGCTCATCCCGTAGTTGCTGTCAAAGCAATAGGTCCGTAAGCTTAAACCTGCTCGGGAGCAGCTTATTTCATGTAAACAGGATTAGCATTTTTCGTTCAGGAATCTGTATCGAATTCAAGGTATCAATATCGGTACCGATATCGAAGAATTTTGAACGATGCCCAGGCATACTAAAGACTGCAATTAAAGCAAAAAATGTTATCCTTTTTCCAACTCTGTGATTCGGTTTTTATTTTATGTAGGATGTTATAAGTTGCACTGAGTAAAGACAGCTAGATAAAAAACAAAAAGTGTGTCAATCTTTATTTCAGGCTGCAAAGCTACAAAAATTTAAAGGGGGGTGATTCTTTTCTATACCCATTGTGAATCACACTTCACAGCATGTAAAACTCTGTTTCTGTTTCATGTGCTTACTGACAGCATTGTTAAATGAACATTGTGTGTTGTTTTATTTGAGATCCGTGTGTGGTCATTATCTCTTCTTCACTGTAGATAGGACACTTGAAAAGGACAACGTCTGTCTCTGCATGAGGCCTCGTTAATTTAATTAGCCTAGTTTTATCTATATCAAAACTGTAACCAGGCTGTTCACACAGAACGCATATTACATTTATTTATTTAGCTGACACTTTTATCCAAAGAGACTTAAAATTGCTATATATGTCAGAGGTCACAAGCCTCTTGTGTCTTGCTCAGGGACACATTGGTGTCTCACAGTGAATTTGAACCCGGGTCTCTCACACCAAAGGCGTGTGTCTTATCCACGCACTAACACCATCTAGTTGAGAAACACAGCTTGAACTTTGCGTTCATAGTCATGTCCCCTTGTTTTTACTTCCAGACAGCCAGAAGCATAGTAAAAATTTGAATACTTTGAAAATGTATTGAGATGAGTTGAAATATCACTAATATGTCACACTAAAAATGTTTTCCATGCATGGAATGGATGTTTCATGCAATGATGTTGAGTTACAGCCTTTCAGCTTGTTTGGGACATTTCTACACGTCTGTTTTGTTTCACAGTCTCCCGCAGTAAGAGGTAGTGATGGAAGAATTGGCTCCACAGGCCTCTGTTCTGCTTACCTTCCCTGTTTGCAGTCGCCAGCCTTCAATTGTGCACTGCAGAGCCAATATGGCCGCCATGCTGTTGAGCCATAATGGCTGTCTCAGCAGGGGTTTCCCTACACTTCCTCTCTGGTCTGTGAGAGATAACACAGCCTGCTGATTACTCCACCACTGCTCAGATCTCTCATTATATAAAGCCTGCAAGATTTTAACATGGGGTTGTTTCTCAGAACACCACCTATATGCACCATCAGTTGCAAGAGTAGCTTTTAGGAGGTTCTTTCATTAGTCCATAACACCCCTGTGTGCACCAGAGTAAATAAAGTTTTATTTTAAGATGCCTGTGAACAGAAGGTGAGAAAAGAGTCTGATAGCTGCTTTGTAGAACAGGTAAAGGACTTGATTTTAATGAAGGAAACAGTACTTCAAATCATGTGGCTTATTTTGACTTAAAATAAATGTGAAAATGGCGGAGTAATATAACTAACTTTATAACGTCATATATCATAGTTGAACCACATGACTTTGTTTGTTGCACCACATGACTTTGATTGGCAGACAAAAGTGTTTTACTATTAAAAAATCACATGACTTTATTGGTCGTGCCACATGATTTAGATTTTTCAGACAAAAGAGTTTCATTATTAAGATTACATTTATTACATTTTTTTCTGTTGGACCACTTGACATGTTGGTTGCAGCACACGATTGATTTTTCTAAATCAAAGCCTCTCAGTTAGAAGTTAGTTGGATCACATGACTTTGCTTTTTACAGTGTTTTATTATATTTCTTAAATATATATACAGGTAGGAAGAACATATTTTTTTTTTGCTGTAAAATCAGAGTCTCTCTATAAGATACTTGGACCACATAACTTTGTTGGTCGTGCCAAATGACTTTGATTAATAATAATAAAAAATGAAAATTGTATATTAGAGTTGTTAAGTATATTAGAAGAAATAATATAACTTGTTTGCAAAATCAAAGCCTCTCTATGATGTTAAACTACGTGACTTCGCAAAATTGTCATCTTAAAAGTCATGTGGTGTAACCAGCAGACAAGAGTGTTTAATGATCAATATTTAAATATATAATAAATAATAATAAAACACTTTTGCAAAATAAAGTCATGTATGGTGGCAAACAATTTTATGTGGTCCAACAGATGAAACCGTTTAAAACACTTTTGTCTTGTGGTGTGACTAACAAAAACATTTGGTCCAAAAGACAAAACTGTTTTAATTGATGAAAAAAGCAAAACAGAAGACATTAATAATAAAAGTAAAATCAAAGTCATGTGGTCTAACACTCATCAAAGAGATGACATCTGCAAAAATAAATAATAATTGTAAAAAATATTTATATTTTTAATTATTGTTAAGATGTGTAAGATCGGGTTTTGTAATCATAATCTGATTAGTCTACTTTTGCTTTGGCAGATGAAGATGAGGGTTTAGTGTTTCGCGAGAGAACATGTTGGTGGTAAAACATTTGCTCTCAGATTGATGCAGGGGCCTCTAAATCAGTGTGGTCCAACTCTGAAATCAAAAGCAGCAATTATTCCACTCTGTCATTAATCAAAGGAAATGACAGACTTCCCAAATTACACCATTGCTCAAGTCATGGGGTTTTAGCATATGTGTGGAGGCCTGATTTGCTTTCCACATAATCAGTTTCTGTCTAGGCCAGTGCCCTCTGAGTGTGTAGCCCTGATTAGTACTGACTCCTCCCATCAGATCTGCATCATCACAACATGCTCTTTAAATCACTGCTGCTGTTCCCTAATATCAGGCTCCTCAGGGGCAAGCTTGTACCTGATGTCGTCTTTAACTCTCAATGTGTTGTTCCAATAATAGGTTTGACGGCAGAATTGTCTACTCAGGGAAATAAATCATCATTTTGGAACTTTGTGCAAGTTGGCTTTCCAACTTCCTACATCCTGTAGTGTAATACTGTGTAGTTTCACAAAGGGTCAAATTAACACTTACGAACAGAAAATGTTTTGCCTTGGCAAAAAAAAAAAATAATAATAATAATAATTAGCATTTTTTTCCATAACATTTTTAATTTTTTTGCATTACATTTTGTGTTTTTTCATTACTTTAAGTTTGTATTGTTATTGTTGCCTATAATTTTTTTAAATATGTTTTATTAATAAAGTAAATAAATGTTAAATATAAAATTATAATACTTTTTTTCTGACCAGTAAATATTATTAAGGCTCTTTTATGATAAATTATCTACCCACCAACCATTGGAATGTTTGACAGGAATCTGATTTTGGACTCGTACCACATTTCTGACAAATGTCCATCAGAAGCTATCCAGTAGCTTCACTAAAAGCCCAAGATATAATTATTGATCCTCATGGTTGTAGCCCTTGATTTGTATTGATTATGTGTATGAGACAGTGAATGTAAGATGAACCTGTCTCGCTGTGATTTAGAGCTCTCTTTATGGATGTAGCTTGAACAAGGTTTTATTGTCACATCCTCAAATTCAGTCATGTATCTGACATTCTGCCCATTTTCTTCGAAATGTCAGTTATTGGTGAATCATCAATACAAATGCTTTATCAAAGTCCATTCCAGGTTGTAAGGATATTGTTTTTTGCCCATCTATCTTGACACATTTCAATAAAAACCTCTTTGAAATCTAAAAACAAGCAAAAGTGTCTTTGTGCTGCACAGAGAACAAGAAATGCTTAATTTATACATTTTTTATACATTTTTTAATTGGGTGGGGGAGGGGGGCTCAGTAGGGTTGAACCTGCTGCTGTGTAGATTTTTTTTTTTGAGCTTTTTGAGCTTTTTGTCTATAAATATTCTCTTATCTACTGTTCATATTGGAGGAGACATCAGAAAGAATAAGGACACATACAATATTTAAGTTTTGGACACATACTTTCTCTCTCTCCCTTCCTCAGAGTGCCCAATTCTACAAGGTGACCAATGAAAACTATCACAAGGCAGCAGAAGAGGTCAACGCCAAGTTCAAGTGAGTTCAGTATGACACACTCTTGCACTCATCATCTCAAAGTCCAAATACAGCTGTTCCACATGCTGTCATTCATTATTTTGTAAACTTTATCTACAATTTAAGTTGTTATTCACTAAAGTCTTGTTTGACTAAAAAAATTCTTTGAGAAGAACTCTTATCTTAGACTTACTCCTTTAACTCCTTTTGTATTTAAAAGGAAACATGTGAGGGTGAGTAATTGATGACCAGAAATCCCTTCAAATCTACCAAACTAAAAGATGTTTCCCTCAATATTGTGACAAACTTGTCATGAATGTGATGTCTTGGCAATTAGGCTACTATAGCTGGAAACAAGTAACTTATGAGCTCTACAATTACAGGACATTTTGGGTAAATATGTCTTAAAGTGACCTATTAGCCCCAAAAGTAATGCATGTTGGTTAAGGGCAAGTGAAGGGAGGCCGGCCTGTTTCAGGACTAGCCTGTGCTCACAAATCGCATTAGCCTGTCATTATCCCTCTTCCTCAGTGTCAACACGGGGATCATCGTCTCTTTAGAAATGTCAGAAATTGATTTGTGATGTCCAAATGAGCAGAGTCGGAATCAGGATGGGGGAGGTTGAACAGCTAATGCTAAATTGCATTAAGAAATGCATTTATACAGCATTAGCCTGACATGGTTCTTCGCACAGGCCTGAGTCGGGGTGTCATGTGACCAGCGAGGCCACAGTGGATGCTGTGATTGGCTGATTGCATTAGAGAGGTGCATTAGCAGCACTGTGATTGGATTATGAGATGGAGGGAGGAGAGTGTGTGAGAGGTTTTTTTTCTGTGTAATGAAATGTCTTCAGGGTCTTATGTTGCACAAGGAAAGACGCAAGCATTGCTGACTGCAAGAATAATGAGGTTTAACTGAATGTGCATGAGAAAGAAGAACAGAAACTGTGTTTAGATTCTACATTAGAAACACATCTATCTGTATTGCTTTTCCCAAATGGATAATTCAACAATATTTGCCCTCTGAAGGGAAAACAGGTGATAAGATACTATCAGGAATTGAGTCTTTTTTCCTGAAAGATGAAACTGCCCTAGAGATGGAAATCTATCAAAGAGGTCCAAATCTACATAAATTATGATATTACCATAAGTTTGATATGATAATCTTTTTTTTTCAATTTGTAAATGGTAGTAACTGAAAAAGATTTTGATGTGAATGTGGGTTTGTCTCCTGGATATAAGTCTGGTATAATTGCTTTCCGATGCATGTGTATTTGTATAAGAACATACCCATTTGATTTATTTTTATTTACTTTTACTTTGTCATACTGTATTTAACCTTTTCATCCTGAATGTAGGGGTGTCCCCGACTAAGGATTTTCAGACTCAAATCTGAATTTGCGAATCTTGCCGATATTCGACTGATAGTCGAATCGTACGTTTAGGGGGAGGGCAAAATACATTAACAAGAGTCGAGTCAGACATTCGACTAACATAATTACTGATGTTAACACAAAGGGAAAATGTGTAATGAACACCTTGCAGATATAAATGGGGGTAAATAATGTTTCATGTTTTGATGAACGGATAGCTAACACTTAACGTGGGCGAAACCACAACAATTAACAATTTTATTTATTTTTTACAATAGTGCTCTTATTATAACGTTAGTCTAAAACACAAGCAGTAAATGTTCTGCATTTCTGTTTTGAGCTGCGTGCGCTGAATATGACCAGTAGAGTGACGCATTTGATAGCAAGTTTTTAATCAATGGGATTCAACTCATAATTTCATACAGATTACAGAATACGCTTTGTTATTTATACAACATAACGTTAATATTAAGACTTAAAGGCTATTTGCAAAAAGGGTCCGAATGCGAACTCCTTTTGTGGACGCGTTCTTCACGAAACAATGTGCAGAAACATGGCTGTTCGACTGATAGATTGGTAGTCAAATCAGGATCCTCAAAGCAGAGATTCGTTGATTATTCGCAGTCACCCCTACCTAAATGTTGTGCAAAATAAGAGGGCAATGCCATGAACTTTTGCCATGATTTAATTTTAATCATTAAGCATTGGTGAAATGTCGATAAATGTTTCTCTCCAAAATGTTGGTTTTAGTGGTGTAGAAACTAATTTGATGTCAACATGGAATGGCATGGAATGAATTTTACTGGTAATGATGTTCATAAACATTAGCGGGCCAAACAAAACTTGGGGCCCCTAGGAACAGCAATACAGTGACAAAGTGTTAGGTTAGGGTTGGAATGAAATCTATCAACCAGTGTGCTAAAGATATGGTTTAACGTTGAGAATTTGACGTTAAGATGGGTAAAAGTAGAGTTTAAGATGTAACGTTGAGGGTTTGAGGTCAAGGTCAAGTGAGGATTAAGATGTTAAGAATAAGTTTATGAGGTTAGGATTTAGGGTAAACAATTAGGAGGGGTTTGGACTGGACTGGGAAATGTTGTTTACAGATAAAAGTTGAAAATTGGGGATCAGGGTTAGGAAAAGTGGTTGGAATTAGAGATTTGGGATAAGGTAATGCTATGATTGATTAATAGGAATGTTGTTCTTGGACCAGCAAAGGTTTGTGTAAAATCAAACTGACCAGCTAGGTGTTAAATTACGTATTTAAACATGTATACAAATTAGTATAATGTAATCACAAGGAATAAAGCAAATTAGCCTATAATAAACTTAAATCCAAATGTGTTATCTTATCAATGGTTGTTTAGTTAAAATAGCATAACAACTCTTTGTTCACTGTAATATTACTTTGGTCTAAAATAGTGGATAGCAAACATGCAAGATGCTGAAGTTCTATTTCATACACATATAAAATTATCATTTATAGGATTTACTCCCGTATCCCGGTTTTCACTTCTGAAACTTCATATTGTATACATGGCCCATGTGTATTTTAAAGATATGTACACGTTCATGCATGCACACAAATACATGCATTCAGTGCTCACAAATACACACACACACACACACACACACACCCCGCATACACACAAATTTCTGTTCCTTGCAGACTAATGTCAACCTGTGCAGCTGTGGATGCTGGATGAATTACAGATAAATGCCTGAGTGAAGAGTATGATGTTTTCTCCAGCCACCTGTCAGTGTTGACCTTTGCCCTATCCCTGTGATGCTGTGTTTAAGCATGCACTCTGTGTGTTTGTCTTGTGTCCCCAGGGGGTTGCCATACTCTGTCATACCAAAACAAGTTCACAGTGTCGACCTCTTCCTATGTTCTGCTATCTTCTACACTCTGAATGGGTGTAGATGTGTCTGCTCACCCAGTTTAGTCACCCATTAACATGTTCTGTTTGTGTCAAAGGGCACTTGTCGGAATTATTGTCCCAATGCGCTACAGCAAAGTTTAACATGATCATCAGTCTGCTTTTAATAAATAGTTAAACCAAGTATAGACTAAGGCCTGAAACATCATCTACACAAGTACAGTATGTGAATGCAAAGACTTGGTTTTATGCATCATTATAAATATATTATAATATAATATGCATTAGGCCTATATACTGTATCATTACTGCTGTCATGGGGCACTATAGTGGGCATTAGCATAAAACTGTATTGTTATAGTCAGATACTAAAATCCAGGAGCATTTTGTGATAATAAATAATGAGTAAATAAATAAAATGCTAAATTCTAAGATCAATTGTTGTAAATACAACTGAATTTAGTGTTATAATAAATAATAATTATATATATATATATATATATATATATATATATATATATATATATATATATATATTAGGGGTGGCATGGTTCAACTTTTTCACGGTTCGTTTGTTTCACAGTTTTAGAGTCATGGTTTTGGTACAGTTCAGTATGTGCTATGTTTATGGAAAAACTTTAAAAAAATAAATAAAATAAAATAATTTAAAAGATTATTCTATCCAACTACAAGCAACAGCACAAATAAATAAAATAGAGTAAAGATGCAAAAAATAAACAGTGATTTTCAGTTGTTGTTGTTTTTTTTTAGTTAGGTTTAGCATTAGGTACAGTAGTTTAAAAATAGACATATCAGGCTTTCTATAGATATCTCTCTCATGTCTCTTCGTTGAGTATTCACTGAGTTACAGTTCATTTTAATGACGCGTGTCTAAATGAAGATCAGCGCAGACAAAGGCTGCAGACAGCACACCTTGTTTGTTATCTTTATTTTATAAGTGCACAAAGTTTTGTTGTTATGTCTGTATGCAAAAAAAGTAGACCCATTACAGATTCGATTGATGTATTGCTCTTATCTGTACGATCAAAACTGAAAGTGTAAATTAAGTTCTTTTCTGGGTTATCATGAAAAAAGCCTCATAACTCGTATACGCGTTAATCGACTCCAGAGGGTTAAGAGAATGGACTAATCCAGTAGAGCTACCATCCAAATAACAGCATTCCTACAGTAAAGCATGGAGGTTGGGTATTTTTCTTCAACAGGGACTGGAGCACTTGTCAGGATAGAAGGAATAATGGATGGGGCACAATCCCGTCAAATTCTTGAGGAAAATCTGCAGCCCTCTGCAAGAAAGTTGTCAGTGGGACGAAATTTTACTTTTCAACATGACAATGACTCAAAGCACAAAACAAAACTGACCACACAGTGGTTGAAGGAGAAAAAGATGAATGTCCTTGCATGGCCTAGTCAGAGCCCAGACATATACCCCATTGAAGAACTCTGGAATGACTTGTAGAATGCCATACACAAACGCTCACCATCAAATTGAACTGAACTTGAGCAGTTCTGCAAAGAAGAGTGGGCAAATATTGCAAAGTCTAGATGTGCAAAGTTATTAGAGACAAATCCCCACAGACTTAAGGCTGTGATTAAAGCAAAAGGTGTTCTTATTTTATTACATGTTGGTGTTGCACTTGGATATAAGTTAATGCAGCTGGAGAAAACAAAACTGTCTGTCTTCATTTCAGGCTGCAAAGCAACAAAATGTGATTATTTTAAAGGGAGAGGGGGGATTCTTTTATATACCCACTGTAATTGGAATTCTTTTTTTTTTATTTTCTAAAAAAAAAAAACATCATATAGTTAGATATTAAAAAATTCATTAAAAAAACTATTTTCGTTATACAGGTGCATCTCAATAAATAAGAATGTCATGGAAAGGTTCATTTATTTCAGTAATTTGACTCTAATTGTGAAACTCGTGTATTAAATAAATTAATTGAACACAGACTGAAGTAGTTTAAGTCTTTGGTTCTTTTAATTGTGATGATTTTGGCTCACATTCAACAAAAACCCACCAATTCACTATATCAACAAATTAGAATACTTCATAAGACAAATACCTTAGCCCAGGTAAGATGCCTCTGACGTTGTCTGTGGTTCAGTAAATTCCTCGACACGTCTGTGTGTGGTGGGTCTTTATGCCTTGACCCCAGCCTCAGTCATTCCTTGTGAAGTTCACTCAAATTCTTGAATCGATTTTGCTTGACAATCCTCATAAGCCTGCGGTTCTCTCAGTTTTTTTCTTCCACACTTTTTTCATCCACTCAATCTTCTGTTAACATGCTTGGATACAGCACTCTGTGAACAGCCAGCTTCTTTGGCAATGAGAAGGGTGTCAATGATTGTCTTCTGGACAGCTGATCAGCAGTCTTCCCCATGATTGTATATTCCAGTGAACCAAACCGAGAGACCATTTTGAAGGCTCAGGAAAGCTTTGCAGGTGTTTTGAATTGATTAGCTGATTGGCATGTGACCATATTCTAATTTGTTGAGATTGAATTGGTGGGTTTTTGTTAAATGTGAGCCAAAATTATCACAATTAAAAGAACCAAAGACTTAAACTACTTCAGTCTGTGCGCATTTAATTTATTTAATACACGAGTTTCACAATTTTAGTTGAATTACTGAAATGAACTTTTTCACGAAATTCTAATTTATTGAGATGGACCTATTCACAATATAGTAGTATTTAAACAGTAGTTTATACATTTATACAAAATACAGTAGTATTTATAAATAAATAATATAATTTATAATTAACTTAATGTTATATATGAATATATTATTAAAATATATAACCATTTTATATTTTTCAAAAATGTCGTTTGTCTAAATAAATAAAAAATACTAAATACAAAAATTAGTTGTGAATACTGAATTTATTTTCATTTAAAATAAATTATCATGGTTAATTTCCATTATTATTCTATTCTTTTATTATTATTATTATTATTATTATTATTATTATTATTATTATTATAGTCTTATGTATACATTTTCAAAAAAATACATTTGACAGTGTTGTTATATTATATTTGATATCTGATATCAAATTATAAAAAGTTCAAATGTCAGCTGAAAACCGTCACAGTACCTATATATTGTGAATCTTTAGCACCTGCATGTGCATTAATTCATAGAGGTTATTTCTGACTTTACATGAGACTGTGTATTGGCATTTTCTTGCGTCTCCTTGGAATAACCCATCATACACCTCAAGTTCTCAGACTGTAATAGGCTGCTCTTTAGAAGAAATAACTCCTCTTAAAAGGCCATGAAGTTTGACTGCCTGTTGAAGCACAGCTTGACCTGTCTCAGAGCACACAATTATAGCTATGACAACGAAATATAAGTGAATGGCAGTAGACCAGCCATAATATTTAAGCTAAATGTTATGTTTTAAAAGAGGTCATTCTATGGCTTAACGGCAAAGAATATCAACCTAGAGTTAATGGCCTATTCGCTCAACAAGAAAAGCTCCACACACACACACAGTTATGTCTGGTGCTGCTACAGGTTATCAAACTCTCGTCATCTTGAAAGTGTCTCTCCAGACTGCAGGCTGGCATCTTTTAGCTCTGTTACATCTTTACCGCATCTGGGATTACCTATATATCATTCTCTTATCTTCCCTCTCACATCTCTCATCTTTTTGTTTTGTCTTTCTCACCCTGTCATCAGCCCTCTGTTCATCTTCTCCATCCAAAAGCCTCTCTCTTTTTTCCAATTACATCTTTTCCTTCCATCCCGATAGGTAATGGGATGATGCGAGTTTGTTTCGGAGCCCCTGGTCTCTTGGCTGCGCTGATGGATCGCATTTTAAAAACGCCGAAAATGAGCGCTTATCATTTTTCTTCATAACTGCTTCATTTGTTTGGATTTCTGTCTGCCTGTCACACAAGCCGTCAGCTCCTAAATGAACATACATGTGGTTTTTCAGAAGTGGACGCTTAACCTCTTCACCCCGCTAGACTGCGAGTGCTCATAATGATGATAGATAGTCACATGTCTGTTAAGAGAGAGATCGGAGTTCATCCGGGGCCGGCTGTAAAACACTGGACTTAAATACGCCGCGCCGGCGGGACGATACTTCATTAGTCTTGATTTACAAGAATTAAGACTGTTTGAGAAATGTGTGTTGGTATTTTAATAAGCTGAATGCTTCAGAAAAGGCTTATCTTTGTGCCTTCCAGTCTGCCGTTTCTGTCTGCTGTCTCTGTCTGCTGTACTGTGGCCGAACAGTTTTTGTCTAGTAAATCCCCTACAGACCGCCACACCTATAGGAAGTCCTTCATGTGCTGCCAGTGTAGTTTAAAAGGAAGGTTGCAGAACCTTGGGATAATTTAGAACACTCTCTTTCCGTACGTTTCCTGCCTTTCATTCCTAAGCTCTCTTTTTCTCACTCCTCCTGTGATAAAGCATCTCATATCTCTGTGCCTCTCTCACAGTCGTCCCAGCGTCTGCTCGCAGTGATTTATGACCCGCATCTATTTCTTTTCTTCCAAAAATCATTTCAGTTGGACGGAGGGATTTACGTGGGGACATGAATACATATATACACGTCTATGATATTATAGAACTGTTATGCTTTTTGACTCCAGATCCGTGGATAGTTAGGAGTAGAATGTAAGAAAGATGGCAAAGGTGCCATTCAGCTGTGTTGATGTGTGGGTGTTTTACTCATAATGTTATTGAGTGTTAAAAACACTTTTTTTCTGTTTTTTTTTTCAATTCCAAATTGCATGTTATCGATGTTATGCAGTATAATATGCAAGATTGGGAGTAGTGTGTCCAAAATTATATGTTGAAAGTAGTATGCCAGTGATTATAAGCTATATCAGAAGTATGCATGTTTTAGTTAATATTACACATCAATTTTTTGCTACAGAGGAGGATGAGTTTGTGAGTTTTATTTGACCTTTTGAAATAGCAATATTGCAGGCTAAAATGTCAAACCAAAGCTGCCACTCATTTTTTTTATATGTGAACCTAAAAATAGATGTAAACTAGCATAATTCATTGATAATCATTGTCAGAGGAAAGATTAATGGTTTTGAAAAGAAATCTCTTAATCTCATCAGATCTGCATTTATTTGATAAAAAATACAGTAAAAACTGTTTTCTGTTAGAATATGTTTTAAAATGTAATTTATTCCTGTGATGGTAAAGCTGAATTTTCAACAGTCATTACTCCAGTCTGCAGTGTCACATGATCTTTTAGAAATCAATCCAATAATCTGATTTGGTGCTCAATAAATTTGTATTTTTTTTTTATCAAGGTTGAAAACAGTAGTGCTGCTTAATGTTTTTGTGGAAATATATATGTATTTTTATTCTGTATTTTTTTATTCTTTGATGGATGGAACGTTCAGCCATTGTAATTTTTGGTAACAAAATAGCTCTATAATAATAATAATTTATATTTAATTCATATGTACAGTATATAATATTAAAATAATGTAATTCTGTAATTTTTAAGGTTTTTAGCCGTCGCCTATGTTTACATGCAAATACAGTGAGTGCGGATACATAATGAATGTGGTTTTATATCAGGTATTTTTTTTTTTTTTTATACTAATATTGTCCAGAGTCCTGAAACTTAAAAAAAGGAGTTGGTGGCTCTTTTGAATTTATCAAGTATAAATGGACCTTTTTTTTTTTTTTTAAGTGGGGGTCCCAGTATTACTATACTGTTTTATTACCTAGACTACTTAAAAATATGTACTTTTCTATCACCAGTAAAGTACTTCAGCTTGCTTTTTCTGTCTTGTTTTCTCCATTTTCCTTTCTTTTTCCTCTTTTTGAGGTTTTTCCTGTGACAGTCTAGAAGAGGGATGATGTGTGATAGAGAGCAGCTGTGTGAATTTGAGGTGACGGCTTGACGAAATGACAGAGAGATATAGAAAGCATAGGATAAGAAAGGAGAGAGGGTGAATCCCCAGTCCTTCTGTGGCCCAAAGAGTTGGCGTCCATTCACTCTTTCATTCATCTGGCCTTCAGAGCAGCTAATATGAATGACGGCGTGGATTAAACCGTGTCTGATCTAAAAACAGTGTCTCTCTGAATAGAGCGGGATAACATCTCCCTTCTGCACCACTTCTTTCCTTTGCCTTTTGCTGTCCCAAAGGTCATCCCTGTCAAATGAAGAGTTTTGTGTGTGTGTTCTAATCCTCCAGGGACAGAGGTGATGTTTTGTTTTTGGCCATGTTGGGCCTCAGATTTCATGGGAACCATGGTCTTCGTCACTGTGTCCACTGAATCTTTGGTTGAAAATTTTAGTGACTTCGAAGGATGGAACAATTGTTGATGGCGATCTGCAAGGTCTTATTAAATCCAGCAAGAAACACAATGCTGTCTGGGTCAAAGTTGAACATTCTGGGATGTTTACGAAAACATTTAGAAAAAAGTTTTCAAGTTGAATTCACCATGATAACCATCATTTTTCCAAAATAGCATTACACTTGCTTATAGATATTTTTAAACATTGAATTATAGATTGTCAAGATATTATTAAATGCTTTACAGGGAACCCATAATAAACGTGCATGCATACATAAATGACAGTATGCATAACTGTTTTGGTGCCCATTTCTTTACTTGAAGTTATATTTGTGAAAGGGACAATTAAAACAATTAAAAAGAATCTTAATTGTTCTAAACATTTGACGGACAGAATATATTTTCCATGTAACTGTTACAAAACAAAGTTGGACGTCCCCCCCCCCCCCCTCCCCAATAATCCATAGCAAGCCTTCATTTGTGAAATGTGGGATGAGAAAGATAAATATTTCACATGATGTTTGGTGTTTTTCTTACAAAATGTAAGTTGATAGTGCTGTCTTACATCGACGAAATATTAATCAGGTTTATCGGTGTAGACTTTTGGGCTCAGACACATGGTACAGCTGGAGGGGTTTAGACGCAGGTGTGTGTGTGTGTGTCAGTGAGTGAGCATTTCGCCACTGGAGAATCTACACCTCAAAAGTTGCACTGATTAATACTGCTTTCAGTTGTCTGGGTGAGTGGGAGTGTGGCTGCTTTGCTTAGCTGTACTTGTGCAGACAAAACTGTGACCAGAAGTTCACTAAATCTGACAAATTCCATTTGGAGACAGAGGCGAAGGTCATCAAAGGTCAAAAATTGATTAATATATTAGGGTTTTTTATGCATTCCAAAAAGTTCATTTATGTTTGAGTTTAGACAAGTAATTATAACAAGCTTTATAAAAGCTTTTGGCATATGTTCATTTAGGTGAAATGTATGTGGCCTGATGTATGTCTTGAAGCAGCACCTCGTTAGACCTCCTGCCCTGTGATTCAACATGCAATTATCCCACAAACGAATTCTGCACCAGTCAATTCTGCTATTGATTAGTGATTGATCTGATGTTTACTTGTGAAAGCACAGCAAGAATAGCATTTAAAAACTCTTTGTCACTGCCACAGGATCAGTTTTTTAAAAATGGAAAATGTAATCATGATGGATGACCACATTCGTTTGCTAAATATATCTGTCCTTTGATGGTTTTTACTCTCTCCTTCCCTTCTTTTACGTTTTTGTTCTCTCTCTCTTAGGCGGTATGACATTAGTCCAGTGTGCACCGACCTTCAGGGGCAGATTCTGAAGTGCTACAGAGAAAATGGCGGGAAATCTCTGCTGTGCTCCAACATCGCCTCTCAATACATGCAGTGTGTCAACAAAGCTAAACAGGTAAATATTTGTCTGATATATTCACCATTGGATAGTTGTAGTTTAGTTGAACCAGATCAAAAATATCTACAACACAATGGTTTTTTTTTTAATGTGTGTGTATTTTGTAATATTTAACACGAGTTTAAGAAATTGATAAATGTTATATTTTATATTTAAATTTTATATTAATAAGTTTATATATATATATATATATATATATATATATATATATATATATATATATATATATATATGTAAAATGTTAATGTTATATATTATTAAAAAGTATATATTTTTTTATTCATTTGGTAAATATATGTGTACTTTGAGATATTTTATTCTAGGGAATATATAGAAACTTATTACCATAAAACTCATTAACATGACTTGAATTAACATGAACTAAGAATGAACAATAATTCTACAGCATTTATTAATCTCTGTTAATGTTAATTTTAACATTTACTAATGCATTTTTAGAATCAAAAGTTATTGCACTGGGAATTAACATCAGCTAACAATAAACGAAAGAATTTTCATTAACTACCATTAACAAAGATTGACATGGGAATGAATGCATTGTTCATGTTAGTTAATACATTAACTGATGGATCCTTATTGTAAAGCGTTACCTGTGTTTTATAAGTTATAAGTGTTTTATTTTTAATTAAATAAAAAAAATACATTTTGAGAGACAGATAGAGGTTGTTATTCTAGAGAACATGAGAAATGTTTCAACATAATATGAAATGTATATGTTTTAATATAAATGTAAATTAAGTTTATTTTTTGAATTGAAGAATCACTCATTCATCACACAAGTCGAAACATTTTGTCCCTTTTGCTCACCCTGCTTGTGGTATGCATCAAGACACATTCTAGTGTGTGTGCATCTTCTGTTTTGTATGTTCAGTTCCCAGCAACCCTAGCATACGAATTAGCATCTACAGCTTCTCTTTAGCCCACAGCTTTAAGATCCATTGAAACAGCGTTGCCGTCCTCTCCAAACCCTGTAATAACACACTCTCTTCCTGACCCGCACCTCCATTTGCAAACTGAAACTTTTGCCCAGTGTTCTCTCACTTTCTGCTTGGCTGCAGGCGCCACTAAGTTCACTCTAAACTGTAGGCTCAGACGAAAGACTCATTTCCATAATACCAGCTGACAGCTGCTGTTCTTGGTGCAGGCGTAAGTGTGCGTTAAATGAAGTAAGTGGGAACGGGGACATGTCATTTAAATAGCGCCCTCCCAAAATCCCGCAATGCAAGGATGGAAATGAGCAGAATTGGACCGACCCTTTCCAAAAATCTCCTCCACACACTCCAGCAATTCTGTGCAAACACAATTTATATTCAGATGGGTCTTTCCATTAGATTTTTTACAACAGCACAGTTTTGGGAGCGAGAGTGAAAATGTGTTGCCCTCTGGGGTATTAGTTTAAAGCAACTCAGTGAGTTCTGCCGCACATAAGCAATACATCATGTAAATAAAGAGATGTTTTATTCATTGTTGTGTATGCACCAAATTTACCTGTAACTTCTTTAGCATCTCTAATGTTTTTGTGTTTGCGTATATGCATGTTCTTGCATGCAGGCCTGTACTTAGTATTGTTGTCTGATAAATTTAATATGGATTCCCAGTAATGGCATGAAGTATTTTATGATTTTATTGACTCGGCTGTGAGGAACAGAGGTGACCTGTGTAATAAAGGTTTATTAGTCACACAGGAAGACAATAAATAACGGCCAGATAACAAAATAGCTAAACTGCTTCTGTGCTGTGTGTATGCATGAGAGAAAGGGATGGAGGACTGTGCAGCAATGCAAAAATATGCATATTTTGAATATATGAGGGCTATGGTTTGATGTGCATTTACCATTTACTACAGCAAATACTTTTTATAATGTATTAATGAGTCAGTTACTTGAGTACAAATTCAGTGTGTACCGTATTTTTCAGACTATAAGTCGCACCTGAGTATAAGTCGCATCAATCCAAAAATACGTCATGATGAGGAAAAAAACATATATAAGTCGCACTGGACTATAAGTCGCATTTATTTAAAACCAAGAACCAAGAGAAAACATTACCGTCTACAGCTGCGAGAGGGCGCTCTATTTTTTCAGTGTAGACTACAGGAGAACTGAGCAGCATTGAGCGCCCTCTCGCAGCTGTAGACGGTAATGTTTTCTCTTGGTTCATTTCTCTCGGTTCATGTCAAATTAATTTTGATAAATAAGTCGCAGGACCAGTCAAACTATGAAAAAAAGTGTCACTTATAGTCCGGAAAATACGTAATTTGTTACACTGAGTATTTTTGACCAATTCATTAAAATAATCTGCTCATAAGAACACTCTTGTTGTTCTTTTCTTTTATATTTTTTGTTTTGTGTTGTTTCGTTTCATTGTCCCAAGTCCTTGCTGTGCTTTTGATCTTTTTTGTTTAGTTTTCTTGTTTCTTGTTGTTTTGTTTCGCTTTTTTATTTTGTTTGCACGACCACTATGCAATAAAAAAACATTGTGTGTTTATTGTCAGAACCCAGTCTTTTATTTATTTCGTTTTTATTCAAATCAGCGTGCAAACTCGTATGCTGTGGTAAAATATATTCATAGTATCGTAGGAAATTAGATATAATTTTATCTGGTCTGTAATATTTTCACTTGTGTAGTTTTTATCAAAAATAAAGGTCTTAGAAAACAGTTTTGTCTGTTTTTTATTAGTTGAAACTTGAGTGCTACATCACATGTTTGCCGTCAGAAGTGAGATGGGTTTTAGATAATTTTAGAGCAGGGGTGTCAAGCTCAATTCCTGGATGGCCGGAGCCTTGAATAGTTTAGATATAACCCTAATTAAACACACCTGATCCAGCTAATCAAATCTTTTAGGCTTATTTGAAAGCTACATGGAATGTGTGTTGAAGCACGGTTGGAACAAAACCCTCCGGCCCCCAAGGAGTTAAGTTTGACACCCGTTTTAGAGGATATGGGCATGTCGCACAACCTTTCCATGATGGTATCAGTCTAATTTGGCTAAATCTTCTGCAAAGTAACAAATCATTTCCCCCCAAAATACTGTAGTTTGATTGGACACTCTGTCACCTCAGCTTTGACTTGACATGTTTTGTAGATTCACCTTCAGTCCATGGCATTTTTGACCTCCATCTATCGCCACTGTAGATCACGATGTCTGATATGGTGGCCAGTCCTTTGTGGGTCTGGAAGTCCCTCAGGATCTGATCTTTGTCGTTTTAAGAGAACAAGAACCAGATAGCACTGTAGATTTGTATAAACAAGTCTTTTTAAAAGAATCTAGATAGAGTTGCTTTAATCGGTGGTCGCCATTGCTAAAGAGCCAAAGAGGAATAAATTCTCCTGATATGGCCTGAGTAGTCGAGAGGGTAACATCAGTGATCGGTCATGGCTGTGGCTGTGTGGACGTAATTACTCCATGGTTTATCTTTGCTGGACTGATAATATTTTGGCTGTGACCTTCTTCTCCTTCTTCCATCACTTTGTGAAGCAGTGACTACGGTACAACCCCGAGCTGATAGTGCCCTGAGCCCAGAGATAAAGCATACGCCCTCTTCCTCTAAAAGCACTGTGAATACTACTTTATCGCCAGTGATCTCTCATTCACTCTTTTTTTATTCTTTAAGTATGGTTAAATACTCCTTACCCTCCCTGTCTCTTCTGTTGTCCGCTCTATCGGAAAGAGCAGAAGAGCTTGGTACTACAGCATCTGTTTGTGCCAGGGCCGATTTTTCACTGGTTCAAACTTGTGTCCTTCAGAGGTTTGGAAGAAATGCCACCACCTGTTCCAGTGTTTTTCTCTGTCCTAGAACCGTCTGCATATTTTTAGGAAAATAAGAGTGTGTGAGAGAGATGCAGAAATGCATTACCTTATTGCAGTGCCTTAGAGATGTAGTACCATAAGCTAGTACCATACAGTAGTTATTTGTCCAATTGAAATCAGTTTTTTTATTATGTTAAAATATTAATATGTTGAATTTTATTTTACATTTTTTATTTTAGTTTTAGATTATATATATTTAGCTTTTTTATATTAACTCTATTACTTACATTTATTAGAATTTTCAACTAGTTTTCAACTAATATTTATATTTTATATTTATAAGTTCAGCTTTATTTCAATTACTGAAAACTATTTAATAATTACAATGATTTAAAATATGTGTTAAATAGGTGATTTTTAATATCCCATTTTGCTCAAAAATGTCCGATTACATAAATTGGGTTGCAGCTGCCATTAATGTGAGTCTAAATAAGGACGAAGCTGTTGTTTTCTCTCCAAACGTCTTTATGGCTTCTTCCTTTTTTATAATGTTGATGACAGACCATGACACCCATCTATCTTCTCCTCTCCTTCTCTTCCATGCTCTCTCTCCTTCTCTCACTCTGGGGATTCTTATTTCCTGTTATCGTGCAGTAACCTGTGAGAGATGCGTATTGACGGGAAGAAAGTTTACGTTTGGTTGTGTTGGGGTTTTTTGCTTCCACTGTGGCTTGCCGTGTGGTTCACCTCTCAAGAATATGCACACATGCACTCACATTCGCTTCTTTTTCCCATTTAACTCTCTCTTTCGCCTTGCGTATTTGCATGCAAATGCCATGGAAATGTGCCACTGCATCTCTCGCTTCTTTCCTAATATGCACTGCCTTTTTGTCTTTGTCTAGGACAAGTTGAGGACTTGAGGTTAAGTCTCTGAGCAGGAAGAGAGGAAGACCTGTTTGTATCTGTGATCTCACCGTTTATCGACTGTTGCTAAAGGAAAGACGTCACCCGGAGACGCACCTGAGCAGACCTGAATCAGAATCTGCAGTGAAATGAGAGCTAGACACCTTTGAACCTTCCTTTTTTACCTATACCTACACTTTTACCTTCCTCCCTCGTCCCTGTTATTTCTCCTTTTTCCAGTAAAGGGAAATTAGTATCCATTTATGAAATGGACAGAATCAGTAAGCAGAGGTGATCGTACAGTAGGTGGAACTCAAACGTTCTGAGCACCTGAACCAGAAAATGCTATTTGTTTTGGTTCACAAAGGATAGCACACAGCAAAGAGAACCAAATTAGACACCAAATATTGGCTAATCTAGAACCAACCACAGAATCCCAGAAATCTGAGATGGTTCTAGGTTTGCTGGGACTGGTTATGTAGCGTCATTAATCCAGCCATCATACCTGTGATCCACCCTGCTAACCCACCACAATCCATCATCATCCACTGTTCATTGTGTTTTTGTGTGTGATGTTCATTGCTGTTTATTTTGTCTTGTTAACACCGAAAGGTCAGGGCTGATCCCCGATCTGCTTTAAAGAATAAACTATTCAAACCCTAAACCACTTTTGACTGTGTCTCAATACTAGGTTATGATTAAACACATGTATCAAATTAATCAAATGATGCACAGTGAATTCATTATTCAGAAATAATCACATGACTACATATACGGCCTAAATTGGAACTTATTTTAATACAATTATGAGTTAAATTGCATTATACTGTATATAATCAAAGTATCAGATGACATCAGTCTTTGGATGTTAAATTGCATCTCACTCTTTGTCAGTTCTTGTGCTGTAAGTGCTGCATTTTTTTTTATCATTTTAAAGACGCATTTAAATGTTTTTGCTTTTTATTTTACTACATTTATGATAGATTAAATTACAAATAATTATAGCAGATCAGTCTTTAGATGATACATCATATCTTGCATTTTTCAGTAATTCACGACTGTTCTCAAGATGCCTTTTATGCTTGTTTTTGTTTAGAAGTCATTTTGCTATGTATGAGATAATTTGTCAGCGTTAGTTACATTATTATGTTTCTTAAGCTTTGATGGTGTTCAGTTGTAGATTAGCTACAATAGTTTCATGGGAACCTTTTTTGATATAGAGAATTTGAAGAACAGTGAGAAAGAACAGCAAAGAATGAGAGCGTTTGAGAGTGAGAGCACGTTTCCATCCTAAAACCTAGCCTCTCTCTTTCTCTTATATCTTTTTCCCCTCCCTCGTTCTCCTCACCATTTTAAATTTATCCGTCAGACTATGCAGTGTCGCTCCAGTAGTTTTAGAGAGCAAGTGAAAATGCCTCTTCACTTTCAGGCTAAAATCCACTTCACACACACATTTATAAAGTTGCCAGCCATGAGAACTCCTCTCCATGCCAGATGAACTTTCTCTGTGCACTGGTGGTCTGAAGTGATCTCTTTCACACACACACACACACACACACACACACACATCCCTACTGTATGTTTGACTTGAGTCACATTATGAAGTTAGTGGAAGCTGGATTGGCTAAATGAAGCTTGTTTTCAGGAGTGGTCAAGGCTGGATGGACAGCACAACACAATGAATCAGAATTTCAAGGCCAGGTTGTTGGTGTAGCATCTGGGAATGTGTTGAATCCTGTCAGAGACCCTGTCAGGTATGTTTTGCTCCATTTGAGACCCTCAATAGTCAACGTAATTCAAATGAACCTTATCTGCTTCCTTAAAGAAATAGTTCACCTGAAATTTGAAAATGAGCTGAACATGTTCCTCTTATTCTGACAGCACTGCAGAGGATCCATTGGTGAACAGGTGAGGTAATGCTGAATTTCTCCAAATCTGTTCTGTTTCATACATTGTTTGTGGTGTGTAAATCCCAAAAACTTTCATATTTGTCATTTTTTGTAGTAGCCTTTTCTGTCTTCTTACATCAGTAATCCATATCATTCTTCATCTGTGCCCTTAATGGATCCATGGCCTTTATCCCTTTCAGTTTTTTTTTTGTGTCTACCTTTTTCCCGTCGACATCGTGCCCACAAAATGTTGGCTGTCTCTCACAGCTCTTGGTTTTCTCCATCATTGCCTCTCAGAAATCAGAGGTTAATCTTCATTCTGTTACGATTATTCCTCTCAGGGCAGATCTCGCTCTCATCTACTCCCCTCAGAGCAGCAACAGGGGAAATACTCCTAAGTCCTCTCTACTTTATCGGTGCTTTTCCTCTCTTTCTACTTTTCGCTGATAGCTTTTCAGATTGTTCCTGTTTTTGTGCTGTGTGAATGTTTCTCCGGCCTGTAATCGAAGAGAGGGATTATGGATTCTCTCTCTTTGCGTGTTTCTCAGGTACTCTGATCCTTGCCGAACTAACACTTGGCTTTAAGGGAGTGACAACAAACGGATTCCTTGTTACATCTTAAAGCATTAGTGCACCAAGGAAATTAGAATATTCATACATTTCAAATCTGGAAGATTTTCCTTCTTCTGTGGAACACAAAAAGAAGATATTTTGAAGAATGTTCAGGCTGTTCTTTTTCCAGAAATGGAATTGACAGTGACAAAAAAAAAAAGCTATATCCTCTAGCGTGCTCTCCAAATAAATTATAATCGGCAGACTTTTTCTATCTTCACCCACACTTCTCTGTGCTGTGGTCTGCTCTCCGCTCTGGTGTAACAGGTCCTTTGCTGCTGCTTTTTTCTTCTTCCATTTGCCCAAAAGGTTATTTTAATTGACCTGTTAAATATGGCTGGGACATTTATTTTAATTGTTGCTAATGTAATTCAGGCAAGACGAGGCATGTAGAATTAATTGTATTTAGTTAAATAATGCATAAATGAAAGTCCCGTTGACTTTGTGCTGGTAAAAGGAGTGAGAGAGTGAGATTCTGACTAAGTGGGTGAGAAAGATTCAATCTCAATCCCTTTCTGATCAAGGGAATCCAAGGTCGACATGCATACTTCCTCCTGAGATTAGAGACATGATAATGAACTTGGTGACAGGAGAGTGACCTTGTGGGCTGAAGGTGTGGGAGTTCCTGGTCTTGGGGTGCGTGTTTGTGAGGGATCAACCTTTCAGTAGGAGAAAAATGGAGAAGTCACAGCAGAGTCCTGAGCTGATAGATGCTTACTTGGCTGCACATCTCTGTGTCTCCAACCAAAGCGAACTGAAGAATGTAAAAGTTACAAAACTTGTTAAAACCTGTTTACCACTAGCTAATATATTCCTCTTCCAACTCACCTGAGTTTAAATGTTTTGATAAGGTGCTTTATATTGAGTTGTTTTGGAGACATGGCATTACCATTTGGAATTGAACTAATACCTCTTAGGTTCCAGATTTATTCCTTGAATTTGAACTGATGTAGCATACAGGTTACAGAATTGCAATTATATATATATTCTACTCATTACCAGTTAGTATCCTGAGATGCATGCTTTGGAATGCGTATACCACATTGGCAATACCAACCTGAAATTTTTAAGAATATCTGAGTATTAAAAATATTCATGAGTCATATTCATTTGACAATGTGTTGCTCATTTAAAATGTGTTAATTAAAGAAATAGTTCACCTAAAAAATAAAATGTTGTCATCATTTACTCACCTTTAAGTCTGTATAAGTCTCCTTTTTTATGATGAACACAAAATAATTTTGAGGAACCAAGTTGTTGTTAGTCCCCATTGACTTCCATAGTAGGAAAGAAATACTATGAAAGTCAACAGGGACCATCAAATGTTTGATTACGAGCATTCTTCAAAATATCTTCTTTTATGTTCAACATAAGAAAGCCACTCAAGCAAGTAACTGGAATGACATGAGGGTGAGTAAATGATGTCAACATTTTGGGGTGAACTATACTTTTAAAAATAATTTGGGCAACAGTCGAGATTTTAGTGTTTGCCCATTTAGGAATATAGTACTTGGTCTTGCATGCCCAAAATAGTTATCCAAAGTCATTGCAAATATGGCTGTCAGTTAAACTGACATCGGTTGATGTATTTTTTAACCAGAAGAACAAAGGTTAAAAAGCAAAGTTTAGAAGTTTAGATCAACTTTGATTGTCGACTTGGCAAAATTGGCTCGTTAGAAAATGTTTTTCATCAACTCTTCTGAATCTTGCAGGAATTAGCAGATCAGTCAGTTTCTTTTTGCCTGCCATTTTTCAAATACTGTATATTCAGATATTCTACTAGTTTGGGATGCTATTTTTACAAATATAGTTAGCATATTTGGATACAGAAGGTATTCTAGTTAATGTCACAATGAAAGTCACAATGAAATTTGAAGCAGTAAGTGACAGATCTTTTCTTTTGCATCGTGATGTACATCTGAGTGGGCACTAGCCGTCAGCTGTTAACTGGATACTGAGATTTGGTGTTGCACTCTAAAGTGCAAGTCTTGCCATTTTCACCAGAAGATTCTGTTATGACATTTTACAAAAAGATGACAAAATCAAAACATAAAAAAAAGAAATGTATAGGCATATATGTATTGTTCACAATAAGATCAATATCATGCATTTAGAAAATATATAAGGTGAATTTTCATTGCATGCTAACTTTAAGTAACAAGCCTTGTGGTAACTTGACAGGTACAGCCAGTGTGTAAATGTCAGGGATCCACAGGTGCACACTGACTCAAGCATTCAGTATACGTGTACTTTTCTCTCCCTTTGCTGCCGTTTTGTAGACAAAGTGCACTGAATATAAACCTATCCATGTGTAAACTCTCAATCCCTTTTACTGTGAGACTGGAAAACTGGTTTTCCCTTTGAGGGGATTTGAATGATTTCCTCTGCTGGTGTATCTGGCCCCCTCCCGCTCATGTACTCTCTGCTGTTCATCCCTCCCTCTGAGCAGTGCTGAAATGTCTTCAGTCCCTTTTACAAGGCAGTAATGTCCTCTTCTCTGCCCTAATCCTACACAAACCCTTCTTTTTTTCTTTGCATGGCATGGGAAGGGGAGAGATATGCTTCTGTTAAACAAGCTTACAGCGTCACGCCGGACCAGAACTGGTTGATAAACTGGGAATAATGAGAGATTTGCAATGAGAAAAGATAAAAGTGATTCATTTCTCTATTTTTCGGTCACACATTCTGAATATATTGTCTGATTCGACAAATGTCAAGTGTCTGTCTCGAGAGAATAGTTTGCTCTTTTTCCTCTGGCACACAAGCGCAGGCGAGAGCACTATCGCTTTGTATGTGACTGCTTTCTTGTCCGCTTTTATTGGTTTGTGTCTCGAGGTTGGGAGATTCCACCAGGGGAGCATGTGGAGAAAAATAAACCCGTCTCCATCTTGACTCACCTGCAAAGCTTTGTCATTTCTGTTAGATGTGTTAAAGCTCCCTCACATCCTCCTGCTAAGAGCACTGGGAGTCGACAAACTGCTCCCTTTATGATGAGGCTGCACACACACCTGCTTTGTGCGTGTGTGTCATGGCAGAAGAGCGATAACATACAGCCTGCACACACACACATAAACGCCATATATGTGTCAGCTCCAGGTGAAGGGGGGTCCTCTTGACCCTTCCTTGTGGCTGTCCTGTTGACCAAAGGTGCCACTAAATCTCATTTCAACACATTCATTGAATGCTTATGCTCTCACTAATCTTGCATTACTTATCTTTTTTTTAAATAAAGAGTTTTTTTAAGTAGCTGAGTAGTGTTATAGCTTTATACATATAATTCAATGAATTAGATGAATGTTCCAAACATATACATTATTCATTATCATAATATATAGATTATAACCTATTTTCATTCTCATTAGTCCTCATAACCTTTAGGCCTAATAAAGTGTAATAATTTAATCTTGAGTTTAACGTTAATGGTTTAAAATAATATACTTTTAATTAATTATAAACATTTATATCAAAATATTAAAGTATTTATAAAAGATTTAATAATATTTTGAATTGAATATTTGAATGAACATTTACTTTTTAATATTAATTTATTTATTTTTATATTTTTATCATCTTAGATTTTTGTTTTAAGTTGTAGTTTTGCGTTTGTAAATGTATTTGTATTTTATTATATTTATGTTTAAATCATTTTAAGTTAACAATAACAACACTGACAGAAATAATCTGTAGAATTATAGTTAATTCTGATGCATGTGTGACTGAGACTACTCCTTAATTAATCCGTCATTAATTATTCAACTATGCTTGCAGAATCCACACATTTATATGTATTTAGCAAAAACAGAGTCTGAATAGGTCTATACAGCTATTACTGTACGTCTGCACCTCTCTGCATTTCATTTCTTGTTTGGTTATACTATATCTGTCAAGTCAGTTTCACCTGGTGCATGTTGGGTTGTCATGTATGCTGTATTTATACAAAGGCCCACTGGCATCCTGCCTTGTGACTGACCTACTGCTAACCCTTTCCATATGATCCTGTAAGTCTGATCAGCCTGTCAGGCACAAAGCGGGACCCCTTGTCCGTTTAGTGTACAGAACTTCGTCACCGGTTTCTATTTCAGATCTCATTCATTTCTTCCTTCAGAAGCTCTGTTTTTGTATGCAAATAGCCAAATCATTATTAGATATATCTTAAAAATAGCTGTTATCTGCACTGTGTGGTTAAGAACAGAATAGTCATTGGCTTTGTTAATGTGTGTTTGTTCAGTGGACATCTTCACATACTAAAGAAGCTAGCTCATTAAGGGCTGTTGAGGGGTCCTTCACTCTAATGAACTAATCTTAAATGAGAACCCAATCAGAGGTAGCCAGCACTGATGCCTGATGGCTTAATTACCTGTTCCTTTAATACTGAGCATGGTTAAATATTTATATGGGGGAAATCTTTTGTTTGGATTTGACCTTTCTCTGTGGCTCATTAGCATCTTTTTATTAGCTTTGCTTTTTCTCTTTTCTTTTTGCTTTTTTGCCGTTATTGATTTGGATTACGAAAGTGATGGTGACCGCTATGAATGCGGGTTAACTCAAAAACGGCATGACATTTGCTTATCTGTGTTCATTGCTCGACAGTGGGACGTTTGGGACGAATTTGTGCATGTATATGTGTTCGGATGGGGTCGAGGTGGTTGGGTAATAGTTATTTTCTCTGTCCGAGGAGACCGGGAGAATCTTATCTGCGGCACGCACCATTGTCTTCAATTGACCGCAAATAAATTAGATTCATATCCGCCTGAAGAGCGTGCATGTTTGTGTGGATGAGAATGGTTTTTTTTGGTGTGCTCAGCGCTTTGACTGACCAGGATGATTCGATTTTGCTGTTCCATGCGAATTACCATCCAATACGCCCCAAATTCTACAAGGCTCCCCCACATACTCTTTTCCCTCGGGCCATCCCTATGCCCTCAATCACAAAAACAGAAAAGGTCTTTCATGTAAAAATGGAGTGGATAGCATTCCCTCAGGCGAACTGAAATGCAGCGACGCTTTTCTCTTTCTCTCTCACCTCCAGAGTGCGGATGTTTTATTGGTGAGCCTTGTGTCAAGTGCTCTGGTCTCAAGTGTTTCTCAAGTGTACTGCTGGATTTTGACTGTCCTGTCATGTGTCCGTTGCCTACTCAATGTTTCAATAAAGCAGCTTACACGAGTTATCTTTTTTCTTTAAATGTGGGCATTTTTTCCTCTCACTGTGACCCAGGAAAATTCAATTGCAACAATAATCTCCAAAAAACTTACTAAACGTACCTGTAGTTGACAAAAAATGTAAGAATTTATTATAATAGTTGCTACACCCGTTGCATTGGGAAAAATGTGGATATGTTTCAAACTTGAACATTAGAGCAGCTCACATGGGACTTGTGACGTATATTGATCTTGCCTTCTTTCTGCATCATTTCCTGTCATCTTTGTAGAGTTTCTCTAAATAAAAGTCTCGAAATGCCCCAAAATAGCATTTAAAACACGTACACACATCTTAGATGCCTCTGTGAGTCATTTATTAGTCATAGGCACCATGAACACTCACAATCCCCTCTCTAGCTTGAACTTTTTACCCAGCAGCCAGCTCTGATCCACAGCAACAGTCATCACAATCGACCCCGGCTGTAGCCGATATACCCTACAGACAAATATCTCAATTTGTACTATAACTATATCATCAGCACAAGGACAAATCAAGCCAATAAGTGCTGGCAGCTGAAGTCTGACAAAAGATTTGCACTATCCCAGAGGGGAATCCAGTGGTCAGGGTTATAGATGAATGTTGCACTTATTTACAGAACAATTTCAGCGTGCACTGGCCCTCTTCATAACCTCTAGTGAAGTTTGTGTGTGTGTTTCAACTCTTTATGAGACCGTGGCCCAAGGACTGTCATCACCACATGCTAAAGTGTGTACACAATACACACACCGTCACCAACAAATAACAGACAGTCATTTTGTACCCCAAATAATTCCAATTCTGTTCACCACAGGCACATTTAAGGTCAGAGATCATTGCGGCAGAGGCAGAGCATCGCTGGATGACTTGACTGGCAACCGTCATTATCAAACATGTTCAATTCGACATGTGACTCCAGAATGAAGAGGAGGTGAGAAGGGCCCATGTTCAGTGAGCGTGTAATGAAGCCAGGTTTGGATTAGGGTCACTGGCTCGAATGCCATTTATTTCTGCAAGGAGACTAGTCTGCTGTGTGCTTTAAATGACTGCAGATGGGCTTGGTGAAACCTGGATTACTTTGTGCGGAGTGAGCAGCTGCAGACAGCAATATACTTGTGAGTAGTTGACATGAAATTTCAAGCAGTGATAGCCTTATCTTACAGTGTGTCATCATGTTATATCTAAAAAAAAAAAAAAAAAAATGACTATTTGAATATCTATATTTGTGTGCATTCAAATTTGAAATCCATGGAGCCAAATGGTTGGTTATCTCCTAACTGACTGTGATCCAATTTGACTACGCACGTAACTCATGAGATGTTCTGACTACTTTTATGCTACTTTTATGATACATTTTGAAGACCAGAACCACGATGGTTACAAATCAGTTTCATTGTATCGAAAACAGCACTGAACATCCTGCCTAAAAACTGAAGAAAGATGAGGATGAGTAAATGATGACAATTTTCATTTTTTGTGTGAATTATCCTTTTCAGTTTAAGACATCATGAGAGACTGTGTAATATTTGTACTTTTTTTATTTTTATCCATTTGTCATTGCAGGGCCATTATATATGATATATGGACAATACGGTTTAAAAGTTTGGGTAAGAGTTGTAAATGTTTCTGAAAGAAGTCTCTTATGCTCATGCTCACCTACTGTAGGCTTTATCTATACATTTATTCTTTTTAAAAATACAGTAAAAACATGAAAAAAATATTATTGCAATTGAAACTAACCGTTACTATTTTAAAAGTAATTTATTCCTTAAATGGCAAAGCTGGATTTGTCAGTCTTCGTGTCACATGACCATTCAGAAATCATTCTAAAATGCTGATTTGGTGCTCAAGAAACATTTATTACCGTTGTCAGAATTGAAAACAGTTGTGCTGCTTAATGTTTTCAGGGAGACCAAGATTTTTCAGGATTTCTTTGATAAACAGAAAGCCCAAAAGCTCCATTTATTTATAAAATAATTCTTTTGTAAAATAATAAATGTCTTTACTGTCACTTTTGATTAATTCAATAAAAAATTCTTATTGACCCCAAACTTTTGAATGGTAGTATGCAGAGTTACTGTATATAATCATCATGTGCAATGACTCTAACTAAATGAATATCTGTGTGTGTGTGTGTGTGTGTGTGTGTATTAATAATTGTAATTTGTGTTCTCCTCACAGACCATCATTGTCCCTGTGTTCCGGCCTTCAGGACAGAAGCAGTCATCCATAAACCACATCGTCTAGATCTTTATTTATTTTGCCACCAATCCACACTGCTGCAGCAAGTGAAGTCACTTTACACTCATTAGCATGGACAAGAGATGAGACCCTAGAAACACACACACTGATTCTCTCCTACATGTAGCTCTACGCTCTACGTCACACTACAAAGACATTTTAGACACCGTTCTACCTCAGTAATCATAATACTACCTCAGGACTTCTTATGTACTCGATATATTCTAAACACTGATTACCTTTATTGTACCTGTTACTTCCACTTATTTGTATATAATGCTCTGTCTATGTCTTTCTGTCTAAGGGCACTGTAGTCACTCAATCTCAGTGCTCTCCATTTACGTCTATGTCTTATGTCTTGTTATTGTCCCGTGTGTCTGAGCCTCGTCATAAGCATTTCAATGCCCAGTTTTCCCCAGTGTTAACTATGCAAATGACAAATAAATGCCTCTTGACCTCTTGACCTCTTGACCTCTCCCTCCACCCATCTTGGTATGAGTGTGTTGTGCCTTTGTATGCAGCACCGAGGAGCTCCAGAAACCTCTCTCCAGATTTCAATCATACTATATTCACATCTGGTCTCAGATATATTTAATATGTTTTGGATACAGGTTTGACAGTAACACTTTAGAGTAGGGAACACTTATTCACTATTCACTATGACTTTTCCCTCAAAACATTTCTAATTTGCAGATTATTAGTAGTTAATAAGTTAGTTGTTAAGTTTAGGTATTGGGTAGGGTTAGGGATGTAGAATAAGCCATTAATATGTGCTAAACTAATACTAATAAATGTCTAATATTCTAGTAATACACATGCTAATAAGCAACTGGTTAAGAGACCCTAAAGTAAAGTTTTACCGGTTTGACTTCTCAGGAGGGAGCAAGCACCATCAACACACACTCGTACATGAAAATGAAGAAAGGAATATTTGAGTGTTGAGGAGAGGAGAGGAGAACAAATGGTACATGGTGGGATAACTCATATAAACTGCTTTTTATAATACCTAACAAACACAAAACCATGGTATTGTGACAGTACTATATATATCAAGGTAAAGAATGACTTATATTGTAAATTGAAATTGAAAATATGTGAATGAACCATGTTAATCTTTGAAACATGGTAGTACAATTGTACTTTAAGTATAAATGAAAAAGCTAGCAAGAATATAGAAACATGGTTGTGAGACATCTTGCAGGTTAATCTTTGGAAGAACATGAGCAGAAAATTGGATGGCTGTTTTTCATGAAAAGGCCATTTTAAATATGAAAGTTTATCCTCAGAGTGAGTGGAGAGAAAATAAAAACCTAAAGGAGCGATGAGGTGACCACGGGTATGACAGCAATAAAAAGAGAGAGGAGGGAGAGGTGGTTAGAGGATAAAAGGGAATTGTGGGGCAGAAAAGAGAAATACGAAAGGCTTTTGGAGTGGAGGGGAGAGATGCAGGGCTGCATGTTAGTTCCTCTTCATTTGCTCTCTGTATGTGGTGTAGAGGTCAGGCTGAGAGCTGGGACTCGGGCCATGAAGGAGAGAGCAAAGACAGCCTTAGGCAGGAATACACACTCACACTGTACACACTCATGTTCTGTCTATATAGTCCTCTCTCACATAAACATACACTATGTTTATGCTAATGTTCTCTTTCTCTTGTCATAAGACACATTTAGCTATTTGTAATTTATGTGTCAAAGACATCAGTGTATTAAAAATCTAGTTTAAAACAGTTGCCAAGTTCTAAGGCATGCCGGTTTTCTAATGATTTTGAAGAATCTTTTTTGAGTGTACACATATTAATAATTGTCAAAATGTTTTTTAAAAGCACAATCATGCATCTGATATAACAAATTAATTTGACCTCATAATAGTTTTAGTAAATAAATGTAAAAAATAATAATAATGCACTTTTAAGAAGAATTCCAAACTACAGTACTTTGCCCCCCCCCCCCCACACACAAAAAAATAAATATATATATATATATATATATATATATATATATATATATATATAAAATACGAAATAACATTTAATTTTAATACAGAAATCAAAAAAATCTTAAGAATAAAAGAGGAAGTTTATGTCATTGTACATGTTGTATGAATTTAATTCGTAATGTATTTTTTAATAAATTAGTATATAGGATAAAATAATGAGTGTCTTGTCACTTACCTGTATTTAGCACAAAAATTTCTTACATATATATATATATATATATATATATATATTGTGATTTTAAAAGATCTGAGTCACAAATAGTAATGTATGTCACATGACCCTGGAATTGCAGAATATAGTGATGTTAGGCATAGATGACACTGTCACCGCATCAATCTTCAAGTGAGTTCTGTTTACCTTCACCTCAGTAATCATGGGACATAATCAGCAGATGGAGAGAGAGGGGGGCTGTGCTGTTTCCATTTCCGAAATCAAATATGTGCTCATCATATTTTCAAAAGAGGACGAAAAGAAAAAGCCATCAGAGGAATCCATCAGATCAGCGGAATAAATCTAATTTCCCTACAAATACATCTGTAATATTTCAAATCCACGGCCCGGGTTAATCTAACGCTTCATTTACATTCGAATAAAGCCAAAGTCGTGTCTTATCAATAATAAGAAGCCGGCGGAAAAATAAATGAAGTTTTAAGTCAGTGGAATGGAGAGAACGTAGGGTTTTCTTGTGTGTTTTATTCTCAAAGAGTCAACAAAAAATAAAGAGACTCAATTATTCTATTAAGCTGAAACACTGCATCATCACTGAGCGTTACTTAGTCAATAGAGACCTTTGGGCGTGTTTGATGAAGTTGGGTTTAGACAGAGCATACCTGACCAGCAGAGCCCTGCTGGAGGTGTCTGTTTTACAAATGAAAGAGAGGGAGGAAGTACTTTAAAAGTTGTGTAATGTCTCTGGAACTATGTTATTTTCAGTGGTGTTTGCTATTAAACGTTGACATATGACTACTGCACCATTTGTGCCACAGGCATGAAATCTACCTTAAATCATTGTTTTACAATTTTTCAAAGCAATCAGACTTTAGCATGGTGGATATAAAAGTACTTTCAAGAAGGGATCTGGGGGCATTCAGTGTTCTAAATGAGGTTCTGAAATCGACATGGTTCCTAATCTGATGTATAGTGCAGTCACATTTACCCTTGTTCATTTCGATAGGAATCCACACAGTGGCAAAATATACAGCCATGCAGATTTTGCAACTGGTTTGAGTTGGCCATGTCTACCAACAGAAAGCTGAATTTCACTAGTGGGATTGCACCTTTTGGGTTTTTTGCCGAGTTTTCATGAATAAAATCCACACAATGGCAAATGTTTTACCCATGCAAATACGGATACACTCAAATTTGGTGTGTTTACCTAACAACAGACTGTTTCTTCGTGAAATTTCACTATAGAGTGATCATACTTTTACCATTGTTTTCCAAATTTACACAATCTGGAATTTTGCATGAGGGTGAAAGATTTCCCCTTGCTGATTTTGCAACTAGTTCAGGTTGTTCATGAAGATTTGCAGCACTGGCCAAAACAAAGTTGCTTGGTTTCAATGTGAGCTTCATATATCGCAAAACAAAAGACAATGGACCTTTTCGTCTGTACATTTTTGCCAAAATTAAGCTAATGTGTCCACACCTTTAGGATGTTTCTGTAATTTGGCCCCAGGGGCCTGAAACTTTCTATTGTAAGTCTTACAATAAGATCAGAAAAGTTTTAACTGAAAAGACCATAGTTATTAAACATATGAATGAGCCGGTTTTAAATGGGCCAGTAAAAAACCTCTTAAAAACACCATTGTAAACAGACAAAACAATTTGCAACCTCAGCAATGCACTTAAACAACAACTCCCAATAACCATAGCAGATGCATAACAATCTCCTGCTTATCTTAGCGGCAAGCACTCATACTTTGTACAGAAACTGGACAAATTTAATTTTTATTAACTTTATGAATTATTTAATATTGTTCTCCAAGAGGAAGCTGAGTGTACTGAGAGAGTGAGATAAAGAGATAGACTCTTTCTCCTCTCAGGGTGTGAGATGCATGCTGACTACACACTGCAGTGGTGAGGTCAAGTCCTCTTCATCATAATGAGACATTCTGAGAACAGGAAACTGCAGTGCTCACACACACCTGCAGTTTCCCAATGCTACTTAACACCCCTCTGTTTTTCAGTGTACAGACAACACAATGCATTTCAGTTACATGCAGTAGAACACATATGATACAAGATCCACACGCTACTGTTGACATAATCACACAATTCTTATGTGTTTAAAATAACACACATGCACCTATTCATTGCCATTGTATTAAAGTATGTACTATAGACTGTGTACTTGCACTTAACACTGTGTACTTTGCAAAGTGTTTGGATTTTAGAAGGGTAATATTGTATTCGTGGGAACAAACAGTATAATTGTTCCTTTTTTTGTTGCTGCTGCTAGCTTTAGGATATATTTTTTTTCACATTTGTACATAATGTTTTGGTAAATGCACATTTGCCATTTTAACTTTTTATGTTAAAGATGTATCTAACCTTTCACACTCACTGTACTGTCAAAAGTATACCTTTTCCATGGTACATGGACTATTCTTAGAGTTCTTTGCCGTGTTCAAATGTGATTCAAATACTTTCCCATCACAATTGTGTGACTTATGCTGCCTTATGGAAATTGGACATGAATAGCCTCTCAAGTCATATTTACAACTGAGATAATTCTGACACCCGAGTTGGGTGGGCCATAAACTTGGTGGAGAAGAGAAACATAGCTGTAGTACTGATAAGTTTTACACGTTTGAAACATGAATGTGCTGTGAGATATAGTCAAGAGATGTGTGTGGGTCTTTTATCATACTGTATATGTTTTATTGTTTGTAAATTGAATCCACGGTGTTGTTTGTACACTGGAGAACAGAGGGTGTGTTGAGTAGCACAAAAATGAGATAGAATAGTGCAGAAGTATGTAAATTTGGATAGACCTATCCATATCAGATATCAATTACTTACAGTAAAATACAGTTTTACTAGACAGACACTATTCCGTTGACAATTTCATTCAACATCTCCTAATTTAAAATTGAATTCAGGTGCACCAATTCAGTAATGTAGTCTGAAAACCACTCGCACACCTTTCACCATCCTTTTATTTAGCAACCAATACACAAAAACACAGGTGCACATTGCCTGTTATCATGGTCTGACACACACACAGACACACACACACACACTCCAGGACATTATCAACCAACACACACTTGTGCTGCTCGCCACTACTATTATGGCACAGTCTCAAACAAAAACACACACACACACACACAAAAGAGGATGCTGGTCCTTCTCTGGTGTGTGGTTTGATGGTGATAAAGGTTTTTATGTGTCAGCTGCTCATGGAGGCTGAACTGCAGTGTGTGAAACTGTCTTTTAAATGTCACCTTGTGAAAATGCACGGGAAACTCCCACAGGATACAAACACTCGCTCTCATTTTTCAAACAGAATTCCGATTCCCTTTCAGGGGTATGTGCTCCACAAGGGGTACTTGGAAAGATTTCAGATTTGTTTTGTTAAAAATATAAAACTGAAATATAATTTAATTTTAAAACAGAAATGGCTTATCAAGGTTGTCAAAATACTTAAAATAATTGAGAATAATAATCTCTCTTTCTCTAAAAATAATAAATAATAATTGAAATCTATCTATCTATCTATCTATCTATCTATAATATTTACATTTTATCTAATATAAATAATTAATATTCTATAATAACAATGAATATTATAACAATTAAATTATATTAAGCCTTTAAATAAAATAAAAGTCTTTAGCCTATTTAAATACAAATCCTCATGGACCTACAGTACATCCAATAAAAAAAAAATATGAATGTATGGATATATCTGCTAATTTGGCGCTCTTTTTTGTTGTTGTCCTTTTTCTCTATCACATTTTTTTAGTAATCATCATAAATTATATATCATTTGAATGCTTAGAAGCCCAAGATTCAACCTGTGAAAACCATTTTGAAATTTGCATTACCATGAAAATGGTACTTTAGATTCTTATGAAGTTCTCCTCCCCTTTAGTGGGCAGTGTCAAGTGTCAAAATGCATTAAGGTCATTTAGAATCAAAACTTCTTATAATCTTGGCAACAATCATATCATTGGAAAGGTCTGAGACTCAGGATTCTGGATTCCCTATCAATATTTGGAATATTGGTAGGGAAATCTAGACATTTGTTACAGAAAAATGCATACATTTCTTCGGATGGCACCCGGTGGCTGTATGTGGTATGACACCCTAGTTGAAAACACAGGAACCTCCATTTTTTTTCATATCAACTTCAATTTTGGAACATAGCTTATTTAGACACAAGGCTTTAACTGTCTATCAATTTTAGAGTAAAACCTGTTATGTAAAATATTTATAATAAATAAAATTGTATTTATTTACAGTAAACTTCTATACATTTTTGATACTTTAATTTTTTGAAAAGAATTCCACAATGCCATAATCTGCTGATTTTCTTCTTTAAAAAGAGACAAACCTTAGGTCTATATTCCAAATTGTTCAAAAATTACAACAATTTGAGGTTGGATAGTGCACTTTTAATGTCTATGTTAAAAAAGGGGGGTTACAGTTAAGGGGTTAAATTTGTACCACCCAACAAACAAATACCAAAACTGCAAATGCATCAGAAACAAACAACATGCTTCAGTTTGAGAGGACAGTATTGGTGAGTTTGTGGTTCACTCACACTAATAAACCAATCATTGTAAAATAATAATCGCTAATTTAACATGTTAATGTCCATTTCATTCATTCATTCATTCATTCTTTTTTATGCATTTATTTAAGTCCAACAACGATCCCATTTCTGAGTCAAATAAGTTGGGAAACGCTTTAGTAGTGACCCTGAATGTGTGAAAGTAAACCAAAAAAATTGAATCCTACACTTTTGTTTGTTTCCTAAGTTCTCATCCAAACAGCTCCGTCCTGTTCCCAGACAACTAAGGGGGCAGGATGCACCTCCGCCCTTGACCCTAATGGGTCTGGGGGCAGTTTACAGTCACACTATTAGTGGTGAAAAATGATCCTCGCCTGCATCCCTGGGCAACACACTGACCTATTAATGCCAATCAAGTCCCACACAGACCAGAGAGAGATTATGATCTAAGCAGGCCAGAGATGGAGAGATGGTATCAGCTCTCTGCTTTCAATCAATACTGGCTGATTCTAATAGGCATTGATAGCATCAAAACCTTGAGCCCAAATCGCAGATGTGATTATGTAATGTACAGGCTGGAGGAAATATTAATCTTACTGTGTCACGTTACTGAACTCTGTCTCTCCGTTGTGGTCATTTTTTATTTATTTATGATATAATAAATCAACAAAATGTGTTCTGACAGCTAAGCAGCTGTGTAACAGTATAGCATGCTACAGTATACTAACAGAAGTATGCTTTGTCATGGTTGAATGTTTTTTTATGTGCATGTATTAGTTAGTGAATGGCATCCAGTTATTATCACAATCCATAGGCTGTTTTTTTCTGTTTGAGGGTTAGGTTATGTTTTTATTATTGGCAATGTGATTAAATAAAGAGTCAAGAAGTAGATGTTAAACATGGCTTCTCATGCAGTGTGTGTTCTAGTTGTGTAGGCTACTTTTTAATAAATACTGTAAAATGTTTGTGTTTTCCTGTTTATAGTTGAGACTGGGGCTAGTTGATCACACGAGGAAGTTGGTCACAAGGAAATTTGTCACACAAGGAAGTTGGCCACATGAGGACTATATCTTAGTAAGTAAATTATTTTTCAATCTAACTGTGCTTTATTTTTCTATCTGTGCTCTTAGATGTTGTTTTAAAATACCTCACCTGTCCTAAATTAAGATATTTTTTTAAATTCCAGTATCATCATATTTTTGAATTAGGTTTTTAATGTTGAGTTCCTACGTAACTTGCAGCTTGTGTTCAGTCAGCTGTGTCTTTTTTTAACAACGGTGAAAATATGTTGCTTTGTACATGAGCTTTTATGTGACTATGAATATGACTTTAAAAATTAACTTACTTTGAGAAATATACACTAGTTAGGTGTTTTATTGTTATTTATATAGCTACTATTATGTTCTTTTTATTCATATTTTCGAGTAGCTTTTATTTCATATTTGTAGTTTTCATTCTTAGTTTATATTAAAGTTTATATTTTATAAAAGTTTTTATAAAGTTTATATTTATATTATCTTTACTTGTATATGAATTACACCTTATTTCTTTAGTACTTCAACTAAACAGTTAGTTGTTAGTTGTATTTTAATTGAATAATGATTGCTGACTTTCTATAAGTTTTAAGCAGAAGTGTAATGTCCTGACCATGTGATAAATGGCTTCTCTAACTATACAATATACAGTACACATTTATTTTAAGCTTTTTTTTATGAATTTTATGTAATATTCTGGTCGCAACATTGTTTTTTAGGTGGTTTGTACAGGTGCATCTCAATAAATTAGAATGTTGTGGTAATTCAACTTAAATTGTGAAACTCATGTATTAAATAAATTCAATGCACACAGACTGAAGTAGTTTAAGTCTTTTGTTCTTTTAATTGTGATGATTTGGGCTCACATTTAACAAAAACCCACCAATTCACTATCTCAGGAAATTAGAATATGGTGACATGCCATATCATCTAATCAATTCAAAACACCTGCAAATGTTTCCTGAGCCTTCAAAATGGTCTCTCAGTTTGGTTCACTAGGCTACACAATCACGGGGAAGACTGCTGATCTGATAGTTGTCCAGAAAACAATCATTGACACCCTTCACAAGAAAGGTAAGCCACAAACATCAATTGCCAAAGAAGCTGGCTATTCACAGAGTGCTGTATCCAAGCATGTTAACAGAAAGTTGAGTCGAAGGAAAAAGTGTGGAAGAAAAAGATGCACAACCAACTGAGAGAACAGCACAAGGAATGGACTGAGGCTGGGGTCAAGGCATACAGACGTGTCAAGGAATTTGGCTACAGTTGTTGTATTCCTCTTGTTAAGCCACTCCTGAACCACAGACAACGTCAGAGGCGTCTTACCTGGGCTAAGGAGAAGAAGAACTGGACTGTTGCCCAGTGGTCCAAAGTCCTCTTTTCAGATGAGAGCAAGTCTTGAATTTCATTTGGAAACCAAGGTCCTAGAGTCTGGAGGAAGGGTAGAGAAGCTCATAGCCCAAGTTGCTTGAAGTCCAGTGTTAAGTTTCCACAGTCTGTGATGATTTGGGGTGCAATGTCATCTGCCGGTGTTGATCCATAGTGTTTTTTGAAAACCAAAGTTACTGCACCTGTTTACCAAGAAATCTTGGAGCACTTCATGCTTCCTTCTGCTGACCAGCTTTTTGAAGATGCTGATTTCATTTTCCAGCAAGATTTGGCACATGCCCACACTGCCAAAATGACCATGGTGTTGGTGTGCTTGACTGGCCAGCAAACTCACCAGACCTGAACCTCATAAAGAATCTATTGGGTATTATCGAGAGGAAAATGAGAAACAAGAGACCAAACAATGCAGATGAGCTGAAGGCCACTGTCAAAGAAACCTGGGCTTCCAGACCACCTCAGCAGAGCCACAATCTGATCACCTCCATGCCACGCTGAACTGAGGCAGTAATTAAAGCAAAAGGAGCCCCTACCAAGTATTGAGTACAAGTACAATAAACTAACATTTACCAAATTGTTTTTTTTATTATTTGTCTAATGAAGTATTCTAATTTGTTGAGATAGTGAATTGGTGGGTTTTTGTTAAACGTGAGCCGAAATCATCACAATTATAAGAACCAAAGGCATAAAACTACTTCAGTCTGTGTGCATTGAATTTATTTAATACACAAGTTTCACAATTTGAGTTGAAATAGTAAAGTAAACTTTTCCACGACATTCTAATTTACGGAGATGCACCTGTTATCTTTGTTTTGACAAAACAGTATTACATGCAGAGGTTGACAGTGTGTGGAGGGACATGCTTGAGCTTAAATCAGTGTCAGTTGTCATGCTCAGTCTATTTTAATTCTGTAATGTTAAATATTTCATTTTGCGTACCAGAATGCAGCCTGACCAATTGTGAGTTGTTAGCCTTGCTCATTCAAGTTAAAAATACCTGCACCTCCTTTTATGTTAAAAATAAAGTGCATAGATTATAGCAACAAATTACAAAGTCCATTTTAATATCATATTAACTTTAACAATAAATAAATAAATTATCAATCAATACTTGAAGACAATAGGAAGAATGATTTTAGTTCAAATTTAAACAAAGAAACATGTCTATTTATTTCAGTATTTGTTGTCAAAAATCCTTTTGGAATAACTTTGCAGTATAGGCTCTTGAATGATAGGAAATAGGCTTTCTTAAACCGCCAGAGAGAAACATCATTTAGAAGAACCAAACCACAAAACAAGAGTTGGTGAAGCAGCCCTTGTGCTGTGATTGCACACATTGCTGCCAGTGACAAGACCATGTACGAAGATAACCTCCCGTTCAGCAGGCGTGATTGAATAGCCTGAGGTGGAAGAATATTCCAGAGATTCTCCTGTAAAAGTTTGAAGTCTGTGTTTGTAACTTGGGCTTATCACCACAGCCTTGGGTAACAGACACTTGCTGCGTCTCAGCCATGCAAATGATAACGGGTTATGACGAAGGGCAACTTCTCATGGAAGTCTTCATGTGTGCGTCTGAGGGCCCCGGGATCTTTGCAGCTTTCCTTGAGTATATCTCCCTCTGTAATAAACCATCCCTCCAGATGAGACTGTCTGACTTCGGCCACTGCACACACAATGAGACACACACAATGATTGCCATTGACCGAGAGGATAGAGTGACCAGCTGTGTGCGAGGAACAGTGACAACAGTCATGAATACACAAAGGAATCTCATATAGGCGTCCAAATTCAGCAGACTGGTGAAATCATTGTTGTGAGGCCACATTGAGACATCGGAGCATGATAGTGAAATGAAACCACACGTTCATCTAGTGGACAAGTATTATCTTATCTGTTTGTGGTCCTGTGTAGCAAACCTCTACAAAACTGCAAAATCTGGACCTCCGATAAGCTGAGCTCATGTATAGTGACTTAGTTTATTTTGTTTAGTTTTTTTGCATGCAGTTTTGGGGTTTATTGGAAAATTGTACCTTAATAAAAGATGGCATGACAAATATTAGTAAAAAATTATATAAAATGTTAATAAAAAAATAGAAGATAAAATGGAAAAGAAAAAAATCAGCTTGTATGTATATATGTTTCTATATATATGGTAAAATAATTGAAAAATTGGTGTGTACAGATTGAATTTCTGCCAGTGTACAAGTAATCAGTACTTATTTTTAAAGGATCCCATACTATTGAAAGAACTGTCATCTTTAAAGAAATTGACCTTTTTGTAATCAATGTGAGACTATGAATCAACAGGAATATGTCTGTAAAAACAGAGACAGATAACAAAACCAAACAGAATTCTGTTCATGCATGCCTGCTTTACTTGCTACTTTACTTCATACCTCAAATAAAAATCTGATACCTTTCAAAGATTTGACAACACTAACCTGGAAATGTAGCTCTTCCTCATAATAGTGCCCATAATATCAAGCTGTAAAAAAGGCATAAGAATTGTCCAGCCTGGTATTCTGACACACGGCTGATGGCAGATAGATCGTGAGAACAGATGAGGTCTTGTATACAGCAATGACAGGGACGCTGTTCTCGAAAGGATGTTCATCAGACAGAAATCAGTCTTGAAACACACACAAAGCATCCAATAAGAGGGTGGACACATTTATGAAGGCAGACACTATAAATCCTGTCTTTTCATTGACAGCCCATAAATAATATTGCCCATGGTGTAAAATGGCTTTGAAATTGACCATAGTGACTTTGGAACTGTATTCATTTGGGTCAACACAACTTGAGCATTTATCATCATTATACCAAAGACGTGTGCATTGATTATTGGCCATTTAAGATTGATTGCTCAGTGGCAAGCTTGTATTTAAATATCCTAAAATCTATTTGTTTTTAGTTTCTCCGTGCATGCAGAACAAGCACAAGGCCATGCTAACTCATTAAGATCTACCACTTCCTTCAACTATTCATTTAGTTAAATTGGATAATTGGAAAGAATCGACCCACTGGATGACCAGAGCATCTTTACTATCCCCAAGTAATTATATGTTAAACATTGAAACACTAAATCCTTAACATTAACCCAAAACACCACCATTGTTGCCTTAAAACAGTTCATTAGTTCGTCTCTCCCAAATACTTGATGCACCGGAGGGACTTTCCAAATGTTCCCACGGGCCTCTCATGTATGCCCCACTTTCTGCACTGAATTTAGGAAATGGCTCATGCTGTGCTAGTAAAGTTTTGTTAAATAAGCCAATTAAGCCAAACTATTTGAAAAACTATTTAAATGTTTAAAAAACAATCGGGGAGAAGAGTTTACCTTAAAGAAGAACACAAGCCTGGTTTGCATTTCAGCATTTTACAAACAAACGAGATTTAGATTCATCAAGATCTGAGCCGACTGCTGTCTTCAGGAATGAACACAAGACAATTACAGAAGATTGTTGTCTTTAGAAATGAATGGCTTGTGCTATTTGGCAAGACTCCTCATTACTGGAGGCTTAATGTCCTGAAATGGGTGTCAAATAAGAAAGACATCCAAAATGTATAGCGTTTGGAGTCCTTCAGGACCAGGATTGTAGATTGCATGAGGGGTCTGTCTGTGGCAGGCAAGCAGATGGAATTTGGATGCAGTATGGGCCTGCAGGTGGAGCTGTGAGGCAGTGTTTTGAGACCTTTGCGTTCAGGAATATTGCAGTGAATCAAGCATATCATGATTCCAACAAGTAGCCCACTTTACAGCAAAGTGGAAAAGATTGTCAGATTATTGGTAATTAAAGTTATGCAAAAATCAGCCAAAGGTCATAGACACCTGCTGGACTATATTTTATGTCTGCAACGTAATTCTATGAAGCATCTGTAGAATTTTTAATTGTAACTCCAAGAGTTCATATCCATTAGCATGTTCATTTTGTATTAACATTCTCACTTCTTGGATTGATTTATTTACGAATCTGTTTAGTCTGATTAATCGCGGATGGATAAAATAATGAGCGTAAATAAATGAGTTTAAAGCTAATCACCTGACATAATGTTTGTATAACATGTTTACATCCTAATCTCCAAATCATCTTGTCGATTAGATATTCAAATCCGTAAACCATTCTGTCCGCAGTGTTATATTCACCAGTGTTTCCCCCAAATCCGTTCCACTGTGTAATGCGTGTATTATAGACACATAAGAAGACACTGGGGTGCAGCATATGCCTCATTCATGCCAGCCGCGCGCGCTGATTGCAGCCAATAAGATTTTACAATTAGCCCAATCAGCGGCCAGACTCGGGATGTCACTGCGGGCGAGAAGTCAGAAGGGTTTGTGAAACAAGACAGTCGCTGCGTCTCACCGGAAAGCCACTGTCTCACGCCTCTCCTCTGGTTACTTGGGAGTCAGCTGCGAACCAGCAAACTCCGAAACAGCCTCTCTGACTGCAGCGCGCATTCGCACGGCGCGTTCCGTCCCTCATCTGCTGCACGCGGAATTCCAGTTGCCGTTTTAGCGCGCTTTAAATTCTGCCAAACAGCACGTCACGATGGAAACTATAGAGCGAGCGGCAGTTTTAACGGTCACCAGCACTTCGGCTTAGTCGTTGATGGGATTCTGCAGCTTGTCTGTCGTCTCTTCCCGAGGAGATTAAACGCGGAGGATCTTTTCGATAAATTTAAGTGTCTGTGATACTCGAGTGTTTTAAAACGGCGTCTGGCTGTATTTGTGGAGTGAGTTGGGATTCCTGTAAAGGTGTCTATCATCCGCAGTGTGAGCGCGACTGCGGCGGTGAGGTGAAATCCGCAGCAAGAACAGGTAAGCGCTTGACACGGGACAACCGTGGAACGGGATTGGCGTTTTACATATTGAACTTGTTATTTAACAGAATAATGCGTGGGGAAATGTTATTTGTGCAGGTAAGCGAGGCGTTTTACCTGCTATGTAGCCTAGTATAAGGGCGTACTGTGAGGAGGGCAATGCAGCATCCGCACCCGTGCGTTACAGAATTGTGTGAGATTTTACTCCCTGGAGCTTTTACGTTTAAAACGGAGAATAGGATATGGGGACCGTTTTAAACTGCAAATTTAAAATACGCAGTTATTTATGAAAAGCACACAAGCACATACGAATCTTAAAGGGATAGTTCACCCAAAAATGATAAGTATTGTCATCGTTTGCTCAACCTCATGTTGTTCCAAACCCTCGTTTACTTTCTGGTTACTAGATGTTTGGTATAATGCCAGCCTCCTTCATCTGTCACTTTCATTATATGGTGACTGAGGCTGTCAATCATTAATATTGTGCCTAACATCATATCTTGTGTTCTACGGAAGAAAGTCATAATGCTCGGAACAACATGAGGTTGAGTAAATGACAATTTATATAGGTAGTCTGCTTAAAGCGTTTAGACTATGTTGTTCAGTTTGTCTCCTCATACAAGGCTTAAGTCGTGATTTATGATAGAAAGTATAGCTGATGCATTTAGCATTCATTATTTTGCGCACATGTTTCTCCGCAAAAGCACTGTTTTGGAAGCAATCTGCATGGCTGGCCAGAAATGAAACGCTATAAACAGCGTGCATGGGACTGTTATTAAAAGTCTAAAGCAAAAAGAGCCCGTTATAGGCACGCGGCTGTACCGCGAGAGCGTTAACTAAAGAGCGGTAACGTTACTTGCTCTTTGAGTTGCGTGCGCATTAACTGACGGCGCAGTGTGGGGAATGAGCTGCTATTATATGTGATCTATCATCAGCATTGTTTATGCTGGTCTATTTACATACACCGTTGCAATTAAGAATGGATCAAGAGTTTCCCCTAATTAACATGTTAAACCAGAGTCAGCTAATTAATCCTTTACTCCAATGGAGCCATTGCCTTGTGTCTCAGAGCAATACAACTGCAAACCCCTGTGGTTGCCTTAATGCAGCATAGATCAGCTGAGGACACGTCATCTAACGCATGTTTCTGATGTTCAGTTTGTCCAGTGGACACATCTCCAGTCCTCTGCCCTCACAGCTTGAGCATCATCTTCAGTAACGCATCACTGCTGTTTGAAAACCTTTTAACTGGAAGGTTATAGCTGACTGAAACGAAAACGGTTTTGTTATACTCCTCTTTTGTCAGCTGAGAGTGTGAGTCTGTGGGGTTTGTACTGGAGTCTAAAGTAATCAGAGGAGTTCACACACTTGTGGTGAGTGGTATTTTAGTAAGGATTCTATTCGTAATGGGACTTCACAGATTGCACAGTCGCTGACTCTATCTGGAGGTTTCTGCGTATGAATTATGAATTATGAAGATTGTGTTAATGAAGTATTTAAGTTTTAGTGAACTGAATGGATTTTGTTCTCTTTAGAGACTAATAGGAAACAAAGCTTTTGTACTGTGAGTGTACATTGTGTCTGCATTTGGCCAATTATGGCTTGCATTTTAATAGACTAAAGTAATAAGTGAATGCCAGTATGTGTGTGCATTTGCATGCACCTGCAAGGCAACGATATGGCTTCTTTTGTTTGTGCATCCGTTTGTTAAAAGTGTAGGTGTTGTTATCTCAGGAGTTGTATTATGTGGATGATTGTGTTAAGAACTCAATGCATTCTTTTGCCTCAGTGCCCCTGAGTTTCAAGGAGAAACGGCAAGTACCATCAGAGTGTGATAAAACATGAAACTTAATTATTTCAGTGTGGTCCAGTGTTGTTTCAGCCTTGAATGCGTGACAGTCTGCCTGTCTTTCTACCCCGAGAGAGCTTTCAGAGACCTTAAACACAGTGCTATCAGCAAGGATGAATACAATGCTGACATTTTTTAAAAATATTTTTCTTCTTGGCCATAGTTAGAGATAGGCTTAGAGATGGATTGGAATACGGAATGCAGTGAATGAAAACATGGCATAATGATATGAGAGTGAGACTTAATCAAATATTAGAAATATAGCTGTTTGGATGAGAGTCCACTGGCTTGGGCTAAAATGTAAGAGTATCTTCACTTTTCAGTAGGTACTCAGAGCAGCTGACATGAGGATGAATGACTATCTCTGTCTACATTTCCAAAGAAGAGCCGCCCCTTCTGTTCTTATTGGTTGCTGATTGGTTGGACCAGCTAATCAGGTTAAGGTTTTGCTTTCTTCCAAGACGCAGCATATGTATTTGAGTTTGTCTATTGCTCTGTTTTAATTGCTGATTGATGCAGTTATGGTGAGAATAATGGCAATATAATGGCATCGTCTAATTAATAAAGCTGTGTAAACTGCATTATTACACTGCCAGTGGGATATGTACTATATCAAGCATTATCTTTTTATTCATATAATATACTATATAGCAAATCTACTTGACTTTTTTTTTTATCTTTATTTTTTCTTTTTTGCTAAATTTAACTTCTATTTGTAAGCTCTTTACACAAAGTTTGATATACAAGTGCTTTTAACTTTATCTGCATTTAATACAGTATACTGGTGCATATATAATATTTCCAGTGGCTTTTCTTGCTTGTATCGTCACAAAGTGTTAAGTATAATATCCAGATGCAGTAGCCAACATGAATAAGTTTATTTACACCTTAAATATTTGTGTTAGGAACATAGAGAGACCGTTTCTTATTGCAGATCTGTTTATGAATATGCACATATGCTCATGTCATGAGTGGTTCTATGTGCAACTGAATGGGATTTTATGTAGGTAAACGTGTGAATTGCGAGTGACAGTTCTGTCTGCTTGTGACATCTTCAGAATAGACTCCTGCTGTGCATCTCCCATGTCCCACGTGTGTGCGTTGCTGATGTGTACGTGAGCACGTTTGTCTGTGTGGATAATGAGGAGAGAGTGATTTCCACCAGTGAGAAACTCTGCTTCCTGTCACCAGTGTTGCACACGTGAGCCCCATTACAAAACTGTGGGCTGGCCGTGTAATCCTAGTTTACAGTGTTTCTGTTGTTTCCATGTGTAATTTTCACTAGCACCTCATTTGGGAATTTAGCAAGAGAAAGCGTAGATTTTGACATTTATGTGGTGTTATTACTAGAAGTACTAACTTATTTTGATGTTGCTGAGAACTGCAGCGCCAGAGCACAGGGCACACATTCGCCCCCTTGTTCGCTGTCGTCGTCAGTTCTGCCTAATACAGATAGAAGTCGGCCTTATCAGATAGAAATGTTGAACAAATTAATTAAAAGGTATACAAAAAGTATTATAACAATTGTTAATATACGATTAGTAATAGAAAGGCAAACATTATACTTTCTCATTTGCCATTAGCATTCAGCAAATATGCATATCATTTAAACAAACCTTTAATGAAAATTTTAATTTCACAAACTTTGCAGTAGGGCTGGGCGATATATCTAACGATATGATCATCTAGTCAGTAAATCCGGTTCCGTGATCACCGCTAAATCGCCATCACCTGATTTCAAATCAAGCAGCATTTAATAGATGGAGTCGTACATCACTGACAAGCTATGCAATATCGCATTCATTCGTGCGAATTGAATACGGACAGGAGGAGGGATTCGCTTCACTGGGGAAGTGCGATCAACTTTAAACTTGTGGTTTCAAACTATGTTTATTTATTCTTGGAAAATGAGTGTTAACTTGCCTTTTATATGATTCCCAATGCACACAAACT